>NW_020956517.1:38419-105437 GCF_003031625.1 Empidonax traillii
TTTTTTTTTTCTTTTCATCAGGGATGTGCAACTTCAGCAGATGTGTTTGCCTTGGTGAGCTGCTGATGTGCTGGGGGAGTTTTATCCCTCCTAATGGGAACGATGAGCAGACGGGCTTGACTTGCGATGAGCAACCTGAATAAAAACAACCAAAAATAAAAATAAACCCAAAAAAACCTTGTTAATTAAGTGCTGGGCTACGGGTTTCCAGCTGCAAATGTTTCTCTCTGGGCTGTGCTGGTGTAGAAAAAGAGCTTAACAAGGTGTATTTTTACTTTTTGAGGGCTCTTGTGCTTGGTAACTTCGTCTTCCCATCGCTAAGACGGTGTGAAAAAGGTGGCACTCGGCATCCTTTGTTCGTGGAGGAGTTTTTAAGTTGTTAAAAGGGGATATTTTAGGGGCTGAAGTTGGTCCTTTCAAGTGCCCCTTGTGGCACTCAGGCTGCTCAAGGCTCGGCTTTTCTTTTGGGCCTTCGGCGAAGCGGTTTGTGGTGGCGGTGGTGGTGATGTCATGTGGGATTTGGAAGATGAGGAGGCTGAAAGCAGCTGGGAAATGCCGGATTGGGGAATTTCAGGGGGGCACACAGAGAGATCAGCGCTGCCCCGTCCTCCAGGAGTTTTTTTTTTTTTTTTTTTGCTGCGAAAGGAAAAAGGCAGGAAAAAACGGGAAGGATCCTGTAATGGAAACCTGGGCACGAACGAGCATCTGAAGTGGAAATTAATGAGCTTCGAGGCCGAGGCGGCAAAGCCTTTTAACGCAGAGCAGGGTTTGACAATGGGAGAGAGAAACCTCGTGGGTGGAGGCGTGGAACTTGTGAGAAGAGGGGTGATGGCACATGTTTAGAGACGGATTTGCCGAGTTTTTGCAGGGAGGGGAGGAAATAGCTGATGAGAGGTGGCTGGGAGGCACCTGGAGGGCTGAGTTCAGGGCGGCAGATGCGCTCGAGAGGTTGGCTTGGGGGGAATCCCTGGCTTTGAGAGTGTTTGAAACTACGGGAACGGGAGGGCTGGGAGCTGCAGGCCGGAGTGAGGGCTGCAAGAAGCTTAGGAAAACGTCGGGATTTGCGTCGGAGGCGGGTGAAGGGCTCGTGTAAAAGGTCACCCAGCAGGGAAAGTGGACTGATAACATCCACTCCCCGGCAAAAAGGGGAGTTATTTCACCTTCCCTGAGCATCAGTGCTTGGGAAGGACGTGGCTTTTTCACAGCTCTTCCAGAAATCTGGATGGGCAGTGAAGTATATACGAGAGAATCTCGGGGTTCAGCGTTGCTCAGATCTGACTTACAGGTGGGCTACTGGTGCCAACCAACCTGCAGCTGAGGGCTGAGGACCTGATGGTTTCTGGGATGAACTGCAGCCCTGCCGGGAGGGGAAAGAGCTGGAAGCAGCTGGGAACCACTGAACTGAGAAATACAGGCTAATAATAAAAAGCAAAATGGGGAGGTGCTTCTGCCAGGCTGGGATTATTTTTACCCCAGGTTGTCCGACCTCTTGGCTCTCAGTTTAGCTGTTGTGTTGAAGGGAAGGAAGAGCTTCGTACAAGAGCTCACAGCTTGTGTATTTGTGCCTTGCTTTAGGAACCTGGAAGTCTCTGGGGTGGATTCCTCACCTCTTCCCGTGGAGCACAGGGAGGGGGGGGTGGCAACTGGTGCTGTACAGGTTGCTTTCCTCGAGGGAAAAGGATTTCTTGACATGCTTTCAGCTTTCTCTCACCGTTTGACTTCTGATGGCACCTCAGGGTGAAGCCCAAATACCCTTTTCTGGTTGGATCTGTGCTGCAGCTCTCCAGGGAATGCTCTGGCTTCCCCTGAAGGTGGAAGTAAAAAAGGAAGATGCTGCAAGCAACACGCTTTGCCTCCTTCATCTCCACAGCTCCAGGGGAGTAAGAACAGACCTGCCAAACTTTTATGCTCACGTAGGATAAAACTCTGCCTGTTTGATAAAAAAACCTGAGCTTTGGCAAAATATCTCTTGGCCAATATCTGGAAGGTCCCAGCTCGTGATCAGGAGCTTAGCTGGGGTTGCTTGCTCAGACTGTGTGCCCAGCAGAGATTTTCCCTCTCCCTTCATCCTCATCCCTCTTCTTCCCTGTCCTCAGAGCCAAAAAAACTCTGGAGTGGGACATTTTGATTACTTTGGTTGGGAGCAAAGGCTCCTCTGGGAAGGCAGGACTTGTTTTATAAGGATCTGACACATTTCACAACACCAGGAGAGGGATGGATGGGTGAACACAATCTTGTGCATGTGCACCCCCTGGGGTGGATATTCCACTGGGTCTTGCCAGAGGAGGTGGGAAGAGGTGGCATGAGGAGGTTGGATGTGCCCTGGAGTCAACTCGATGATGGAAAGAGTTGCACAACAGGGCGTTTGATTAATGCCTTCTGACTTGCCTTCAAAAGTTGAAGTCCTTCAGACAGAGCAAGCAGGATATGCTGAGTTGGAAGGGACCCACAAGGATCATTGGGAGTCCAGGCCTAAGCCCTGCCCAGGACCATCCCCAAGGGTCAAACCCTGTGCCTGAGAGTATCAATAGCCCAGTGGAAGTGACTCCAGGGCACTGGAAGGTGCTTGTCCATGTGGAAAGAGGCGAGGGAGGACTTTGGGCAGCATGTCACCAGCACCTACATCTGCGTAAGTGAGCGGCCGTTTGGGTTTGGGGCTCGTGGAAATGGGTGTCCTGCCTCTGCCTGTGGCTGGAGGGGACTGTTCAGGGATGAGTAAGAACACACAAGACCTGCCCGTAACCAAAACCAGTTGGTGGCCAGGGGACTTCCTGAGCCTGAAGCAGCTTGTTTTGGTTGGGAGGCCTTCGATGCTCTCATCCTCAAAGCGCTGCTCCCATTCCCCCTCAAACTGAGGTACAAACTCTTTGCATCCGCCGAGTCTCCGGACAAGGGTCCTGGGAGCTTTGGAGTCCATCGCTCCTGGAAGGGCCAGCAGGAGGCCGGCCCGCCCTCCCTCCTCCGACCCCCCCTGCCCTTTTTGCAGACCTTTTTTTCACCCCCGGGCTGAAAGTTCTTCCAGTCAGGACTTCACACAATACTTCCAGCAGAAGGACTCCTCCAAAGCTTTGTGCCGGGGCACAAAGCATCATCTCCATTTGCAGGGTGGCTGTGCCTTCGCCCTCCCCGTGCAGCTGTGCCCGCCGGGCCTGGTTGGACTTTGCATTCCCCAGGAGGCCCCCGTTTTGCTTCATCCTCCTCCTCTTTGGCGCTGGGGGTGGGGTGGTAGAGGTGATGGTTTGGCGGTGGGACAGGCAAGGGTGGTTTTCCCGGGGGGGTTTGAGGTGGCAGAGGCCGCCGCAGGTGTGTGCCCAGCAATGAGGCTTTTTCTGCTAAAATGCTTTTTCTGTCTGGCCCGGGCGTTGAATTCAAAATCACAAGATCAAAGTCAGCACTTTCTATCTCAAGCATCTCAAGCACGTGTTTCCTTTTTTTCTTTCTTTCTTTCTTTCTTCTTTTTTTTTTTTTTTTTTTTTTTTTTTTTTTTTTTTTTTTTTTTTTTTTTTTTTTTTTTTTTTTTTTTTTTTTTTTTTTTTTTTTTTTTTTTGGTAATTGAAGCCCATTAAGGAGTTTAATTGGAGAGACGGTTGCTCTTGAATACTGAGCGTTTTGAATTAATGAGCTGTGCTTAGCAGTGCTCGTGCCTAACAATGCTTTTTCATCTCGTGCAAGAGTTGGTTCTCACCTGTCTTCTCCCTCTTCGCTGCATTTGGGAGACGAGCCAGGCTTTTTATTCCCTTTGCGGGTCCTGTCACCCTCACTGTGTCACACTGAGCGGGCGGCTGGGACAGCACTCGCTTAAACAAAGAAATAAACGCTCCGTTCTCACCTTTCAGAGGACTCATTCCAAGCCCTGGGGGCATTTTCCAGCCCCCTGTGTCCGTACAGGTACCCTGCGCTCCTGGTGTGCACCAGCATCATCACCCGGCGGCGACAGCCTCGGGGCGCTTCGCTCTCCCCGGGGCTGCAGCTTCAATTTTTGCCCCGTTCGCTGCCGAAAGTTGACTTTTTATCTTATCTGTGGTCTTCCACCACGAGCTGATGTGGTCCCCGCTCTGATTTGCGCGCCGGCCCCGCTGAGCTCGGCTCGGGTTGCAGCTGTGGTCTCACGAAGTCTGTTTTCCTTTAGCCTTCGTGGCAGAAACAAAAGAAAAGCAGAAATAAATAAAAGCAGAGCCACTTGGTGCCACGTCCGCCAGAGCTGCTGCTCTTGCTCCTCTGACGTGGGCTGTTGTGGCAGGAGCCTCTGCCAGAGCTTCAGGCCGTGTCCAGCACCTGTGGACCTCAACCAGCTCATCCACAATGGATCAGAAATCCGGAGGAAATGCTTCTCTCCTTTTTTTTTTTTTTTTTTTTTTTCTCTTTTACTTAAATGTGGAATAACCTCACCCTCATAAACCCCACGGGTGGAAAGAGCAGCTCAGCTGGGGGAGATCCCCAGTGCTGGTGCCTTGTGCTCAGCTCTTGGTCCTGAGTTGGGTGTAACCAAGACTAAAACATGTTGGTTTTTCCCTCCAGGTAGCTCTGGAAAGCTCTGGTCACGTAACAATCCCTCCTGCCCTCCTCCCCCTGTGACAGGCTGGTGATGACCCCTCTGCTTACACAGCAAATCTCCTTTTCAAAGGGACGTTTCCCCATGAAAAACCGTTGCCAGGACAGTGGTTTTTTAAAATTATTGTTATTATTCTTATTTTTTCCCACCTGTTCAATTTACCAGCAGTGAGCTTCCAGGCTGTGCTGTAAAATCTGCCCACAAATCTGTTTAATAGAATAGGACATTTTTTTTTCCCTCCCTCCAGTAAATGGAGCGAGAGGACATTTTCACCTCCAAAAAAAGGTAGAGGGCTGCAAATACAGATTTTATTCCAAATTCTGTTGAGATGAGGAGGGACCAGGCAGAGCAGCGTCTCCGTGGTCTCCCCCAGCTGTCAAGAAAGCTTTTGCTTTTCTCCAAGACGTGTTAATTGTGCTGTTGGTTTGTGATGCTCTGTCCGACTGAGTGGTTTAGTTTCAGATGCAAATCGTGTCGTTGGGGCTCAATTTTTCTGACCCGTCCCCGGTAAAGTTTCCAAGCACCCAATTCCCGCCTCAAGGCGATCAGGGGTTTCAGTATTAGCTGAAATTTGGGATTCTCCCTTCCTCTCGCTCACGGAAAAGAGCCTGGAGGGTCCCAAAAACTCCAGATGTCTTTGAAAACGAAGCTCCGGGTCTGCCTCGATGCAATCAAAACCCGGGTTGCTAAAGAAATTCAATTAAACTCAGACCACACTCCCAGTGAAATTCAAATTTGGTGATTTGTGACTAATTAGAATAGGATATTTTCAGTTGGAAGGGACCTACAGTGATCAAATTAGATGTTTTAAGCTCCCTGAAAATGTCTCCTCTCTACAAGTTTTTCTTCAAATGAACATGGTTTCGCAATTCTACATAATTTTATTCACTATTATATAGAGAGTCATTATTATATGTAAGTTTTATTGCCCAGAATGACGTGACATCGTGCATATTTTTTAACAGGAAATCGAAAACGTGGACCTTGGTAAAAATGTCGATGATTGTGCTTAGTGATGGCAGGGTAAGACTTGTTCTCTAAGCGGCACCAGATTTTATTCAGGAGATATTTTCTCTTTCAAACAATAATAATTAAAAAAAAAATAAAAATAAAATAAAAAAAAAGGCCCTCTGGAGAACAGCAACACTTTCTCATGCAGCGCGATGTGGAAACAGGCTCGTCACTTCTCATTTTCTTCTGCACGGGGCGGGGGGGAGGTGGGGGAGGAGGGGGCGGGAAGAGGGATCCCAAATGCTTTCCCGCTTCCCAGGACATGGGAGCAGCTTTGGGATGTCGCTGGTGTCTGTTAGATGTCTTCTGACCAATGCTATTTGTCTGAATTTCCAGGAATGTTGCTTGTTCTTCGGAGCGGAAAAAATGTTCTATTTTTGGCTGCGACGACTCTGCTTTCTTTTTTTTTTTTTTTTTTTTTTTTTTTTTTTTTCTAGGGGAGAAAAGAAAAACTTTTAAAGCATGGAGAGGATTGGGAGGGGGTGTGTAAGTCTGGATGGTGTGGGATGGGGATGGAGCGAGGCAGAGCTTCGGGCAAGGACACCGGGGAGTGATTAATGCTCCACTTGCTATTTAAGGTGTTCTCCTTAAGTGGATGATGATGGAGATCCTGGTAGGTTTGGATATGTGGGAAAATGCCTCTCTGACCAGAAAAAAAAAAAAAAGATCAGAACTAAGGGGTAAATAAACATGGCTCAGGACTGAAAAAAAATAGGGAGATGGGTGGTGAATCAGAACTTGGTGTCATTCAGGAGCTTGAGGTGCAAAGGCCCAACGAGAAGCTGTGGCTGCCCCATCCCTGGAAGTGTCCAAGGCCAGGTTGGACTGGGCTTGGAGCAACCTGGGCTGGTGGAAGGTGTCCCTGCCCGTGGGGGCATAAAGTGTTTTATGGAGGGAGCCTTTTTTTACCAACTTCTTAAGCAAAAGCAGCGACTGCAGAATCTCAAATGTGCCACGAATGAGCCCCAAACCGCTTTCCTTTAGAAACTGCCCTGCAAAAGTTCTCTGGTTTGAGAACTCTCTGAAATACTTTGAAGTAGTACTAAAGCAGGAAGTTAATTAGAGCTGCTTTGATATCTTACAGCGTGTTTTAACAGCTGCTTGGGAGGCAGCTCGAGCAGTAAGAGCTGGTGTGGTTTAGTGCATGTTCCTGAGAGTTGTCCCTACCAAAATGCCTCTGCATGTCACAGCACAGCTGGTTTTTGGTTTCCTAAGAGCTCCAGCTCACTTTCACGGGGCCTTGGGAAACTCAAATGGCCAAACCTTACCGACTGTGGCTTTTTAAATCCTTTCTTTAAGCAATAATAATAATAATAATAATAATCCCTTGATGCTGTGGTGTTGCAGCCACAGTCTAATATTTCCCCTGTTCCTCACTTCTGTTTTCAGTTGTCTCTCTCCCAAGTTCTCCAGCAGGCTAACATTTTCCACGGCTTGTTTGCATTCAAATGACTTCCTGGGATAGTTTAAAATTAAATCATTGCATCGAAGAACTTCGAGCTGTCTCTTCTGGGTGAGGGAACCTCCAATTAGCCCTAAAAGCAAAGCTTTTGACCCCGATGGTCCACCCTCCTGGAGGAGAACCCTCGGGCTTGCTGGCAACCATGAACTTGAATCTTTTGCTGTGGTGATTCATGGTTGGGTTTGGGCAATGTGCTCTGTCATGGAAAAAAAATGCAATGATAGAATGGCCTGGGTTGAAAGGACCTTAAAGCTCATCCAGTCCCACCCCCTGCCACGGGCAGGGACACCTTCCACTAGCCCAGGTTGCTCCAAGAAGGCAGAAAGTGCCAGGTCAGCCCCGGCTACTCGCTATGACTGATCCTTCTGGGCAGCGTGACAGTCTTTGTGGTGAACATAATGGAGAACATAATGGGGAGGGCTGCACCTTTTCCCAGAACAGCGATTGCTCAGAGGTCCTTTGTTACCCCGGGGTGGGAGTTCACACTTGCAGAGCAGCTCCAGCCCCACTGAAGTTCCAGACCCACTCAGGCTGAAGCTGCCCCACGCTGGGTTGATCCTAGGCAAGGTCAGTGCCTGGATGTAGAGTAAAAATAAGATTATTTTGGTGGCTGTAGCGGGTAAAATAAGCAAAGCTAAGAAAAAGAAGTCACCTGCAGGCTACCTCTTCTGGCTTAGTGCATGTGTACCTAAAACGGGGGGAAACACGCCTGTGGGTCACATAAAAGGGCTGAAAGTGATGATTTGCTTTATCCTGGGAGATGGGGGGAGATATTCGGGCTTTTTGTCTTGTTCTTTGCTCCTCCTCTTTTGGCTTTGTGTGAGCTTTTAGGAAAAAGTCCCGCCCGGGCCGAGCTGTGAACACGGGGGGGGCAGATCCGTGGGGCTCTACTGGAATTATCCCGGTGTCCGTGGGGCTCTGCTGGAGTTATCCCGGTGCCCGTGGGGCTCTGCTGGAGTTATCCTGGTGCCCGTGGGGCTCTGCTGGAGTTATCCCGGTGCCCAGCAGCGGGAGGATCCGGCCCTGCAGGGATGCTCAGCACCGAGGTGTGTGTTCCAACCCCACCCCGGGAGGAGGAGCAGCCTCGGCGCGTCCCTTCTGGAGGTGTGTCCCGGGGCGAAGCTGGGGGGACGAGTCCCACCGAAGCCCCGTTTGCACCTCCCGAGCCTCTTTTTTTTTTTTTTTTTTTTTTTTTTTTCCCCCACCGGGATCAGCATCACTCCCGCCAAGCCTTGGCCCCGGGCCCGCCCGCCTTCTGCGGGGACCGGAGCGACATCTGCTTTGCCCATCAGTGCCTCTCCCGGCCTGGCCCGCAGCCCGCGCCGTCGCTGCCATCCATTAAGGACGATTTCCTTCCCCTAGCCTGGAAGCACCAGCTCGAACGGGGCTGTCCCCTCCAGGCATCGGAGGGGCGCGGGTGTGCACGGACTCACAGCCCTGTCAGGAGCTTTGGGAACTCACCCTGAAGCCGGGACTGCCTTCCCGCCGCTTTCCCTCTGACCCCCTAAACCCCAGTTCTCTCCTTGCTTGCTCCCCGTTTTGCTCCAGCAGCCCAGAAGCTGCTCCGCAGTGACTTTTAACTTCCCCGGAGCCACCTCTTTGATGTGCAAAGGCCCCTGGAAAACGCGGGATCTCCCTTGCCCGGCTGCTGGATGCGGGCTGTGGTTATTCCCGCAGCCATAAATACTCTCACCTCATTCAGGGAAGCCGGCGGGTGGGGCTGGTGTTAATCACCTTTTGGGAACGAAGTGCTCGGGAGCCACCTCTTGGGTCAGAGCGAAGGAACCAAATGGATGGTCAGGCGAGGGCTCGGGGGAGGGATGCGGTATCTCTCTCTGCTACTCTTAAAACAGGAGGCTTCTTTTCGCGGTGAAAATTGATAATTTTCTTGCAGGATTCATCGGAGCCTGCTGTGGGTGACTCTGGATGGGCTCCAGCCAACACACTACAGGGTATTGCCGGGGGGGGGGGGGGGGGAGGGGGGGGAAAGGGCAAGAAGATGAAAAAACCTTGTAGCTGATCACCTGCTCGAGGTCACCACCGCTGCTTCTGCAAGCTTTGAGTTTGCTGTTTGTTACCGTGAATTATTGATGCTGTTTGTATTTTGCAGGAATCTTCACTGGTTTGTCCTGCCCTGGGAAACCAGCCTTGGTTACAACTCGTGAAACATGTATTTGTCATTCTGGAAAGAAAGGGGAGTTGTTAAAGTGTAACTGTGGCTGTTTTTGTTTTTTAACATAAGCAATCCCTTGCACATTTAAAAATGTTTGGGGTTTTGGTGGGTTTTTTTGGGGGGTTTTTGTTTGTTTGTTTGTTTTTTGTTTAGTTTAGTTTTGTTTTGTTTTCACCCAGCGTCCCAGATCTGCGATCCTTTAAGTCTCTAGAAAAGCAGTTTTGTTCAACTGGTTTTTCAATTAGCAAGGAGCCCTTGGCAACACCCCATCGTGAGGGCTGGTGGGAAGATGGAGCCCAGGGAAGAAGGGAACTGCTCCTGGGGGAAGTGATGTACCTGGAGAGCCCGGGTTTGTGGGATGTCAGCTGTTCTCCTCTTGGGCAGACAGGTTGGGTTGGTTTAAAGCAGGATGTGGCTGCGTGAGACTGTCTCCAATGGCATTACTGGGATCAGGTGGGTTGGCTTTCCCAGGGTGTCAGACTGCCTAGAAAGGCACTTGGCCTCCAGGGTCCTACCTCTTGCAAACTTGTCACCTAATTGCTGAAAATGTGGAGAGGGAGGGGGGAAAATCCTCTGGAGTGCCTGCAGGTCGTTGTCCTTCCAGGAAAAAAAAAAAAAAAAAAAAAAAAAAAAAAAGAAGAAAAGCTTGACTTCCCTTCAGAGTGGAAACCACACTGAGCCTTCAAACAGTCTACAAGAGATGGAAATAGCAAAGGGGGAGCCACGGGGGCCAGTTCAGAACTGGCAAGGAAGTAAAAGGAAATGAGAAGGGATTTTGGGCCTCTGGGATTATTAAAAGGGAAAAGATCAATGCCCCCATCTTCCTGCCCTGAGCTGGTTTGTGCTGAGTGACGTTAAATGGTTGGGGTTAAACCTTAGAAGATAAAATGCGTGGGGATATTGGGAAGAAATCCTTCCCTGGGAGCGTGGGGAGGTGCTGGCATGGGCTGCCCAGAGAAGCTGTGGCTGCCCCTGGGTCCCTGGAAGTGTCCAAGGCCAGGTTGGACGGGGCTTGGAGCAACCTGGGCTGGTGGAAGGTGTCCTTGCCCATGGCAGGGGGTGGGACTGGATGGGCTTTAAGGTCCTTTCCAACCCAAACCGTTGGGATAAATTGACAGGAAGGTGTTAGAGGTTCTTAAAGTCAGAAAAAATCTCCCTTGGGACCCCATGCAAGTTGGGGAGAGGCAAAATATCATAATGTCCTTCCGTGTCACTACTTGAATGAAAAACTGCCGTGACAATGCCTTTGGCTGTAGGATAAGGAGCTCCTGACAGCTTTGAAGAAGGCTGAGGAGCTCTCCCAAACCCCGCTGCTGGGATGGAGGCAGCTTCCAGGAGACAACTCAAATGCAGGTTGACCCAAGCCCTGGCAGCAATGGGAGGGGGGGATATTAATCCCACGTGATGGGCAATCCCAGGAAAACACTTCGTTCAGCCCTTTCTGCTCATGACTGACAGGTTTTAAACCTTGAGTCTCGTGCAGATGAGATGTTTGGCACCTCTGGAGGCGTTACATCTGTCCTTCAAGCCAGGCTGAACACCAGACATCCAAATGTGTCTGTGGCACGTATTAACAGGCTGAGAACTGGCTGGTGAGCCTGGACACCCCTCTAATTGTAAATAGTCAGAGGGTGTGATTCCCATAAGCGAGGGTCTGGCCTGGGTTGATTCTTGGCCATGTGCTATTTTTTTATTTATAAAAAAAAAAAAAAAAAAAAAAAAGGCATTAAAATGTCGGTGGGATTTGCATTACACTTCTGTGCTGCTCTGGGGGGAGGGAGGAAAGCCTTGCCAGCATCGTTTTGATGTTTTTATGAACCTTCTTCGTGCTGATGAGCTTTTTCCAGCGCTGGCCCTGTGGCAGAAAGTGCTGTTTGGTCCCAGTGCTGGGCTTGGCCAGGCTGTGTCCAGCCTTGTGTTGCACAACGGCCGTGGGTCCTCGGTTGCTGCTCGGGCTCCCTGTCCCGAGGCACAACTTGTTCCCAGCTCCTCACACCAGTGGTGGTTCTGTTTTACCCCCACTCTGGCAAAGGGTCCCTCTGGAAATGAAAAAAATAATAGTAATTAAAAAAAAAAAGAATTGGTCATGTAAACAAGAGGTTGCACGCACGTAAAATTTAGGTGGTGCCTGGAAAAGGCGGGTAAGGCAGAATTTGGGGAAAAGCTGCCCTGATTTGTCAGCTGCCACTGCTGTGGAGCTGAATAACAGCCTTGGGAGCAAGCCAACCAGATGCTATTCTTAAAAAAAAAAAAAAAAATGGAGGAGAAAAAAAAAAATAAAAGAAGAAAAGGAAAAGCAGCCCCGCCAGGATCCGACATCTGCTGATGGCTGTGGGTGCAACATGGGCAGGAGTGAAGCACAGGCTGCTGCTGTCACAGGTACCACCTTGGTTGCTGAAACCAAGTGTGGCAAACCTCGATGTCCAGCCACCTCAGAATATCACAGATCATCAGAATGTCTGGAGCTGGAAGGGACCCCCAAGGCTCATCGAGTCCATCTCCTGGCTCTGCACAGGCCCATCCCCAAGAGTCACTCCCTGTGCCCCAGAGGATCAGGTAATAATGCACCCAGGTAATAATAAATCAAGCAGCACAACCACCAGCACTTAAATGTGCGGTTTATACTCCATGAAGAGTTTAAAAGTCCTGCTCAAATCTGTTCTCCCTTTGAAAAGTCAAATCCCACTCGGGGAGGAGCAGAGCCTGACCTTGCTGAACTGCGATTCCCCACCAGCAACCAAACCACTAATGATGGGACATGTGGTTATTTTTGGATGTGGAGTTCCTGTTAGTTGGTTTGTTGTCAGTTTTTCTTGAGTGAGTTTGGCCATGGAGATCTGTGGGGTGGTTTTCTTTCCGAATTTGATAACGGGGCCCAGATTGAGGCACTCGGAACACCGGTGTGGTTTGCTGCTTGATTCAACAAGCTGCTGAGATATTTTCTCTCAGAGGGAGTTTGGGGCAAAGTAAGGGTTTACCTTTCAAATGTTACTGTGATAGGGGCTGAAAAGTGATGAAGAGCAACAGGCATATAGAAAAAAACCCCAGAATATTCAGCAAATTTGTAGTGAGTCATGTACTGGTTGCAGAATGATTTCCTTGCTTGCTAAAATCTGAAGAGACTCAGCCCTCTTGTTTGGTTTCTGGCACTGAGGGTGCAGACTGGACTTGTGCTGCAGGAGGCTGGCAGGTCTAAATCCCACTCAGACTCTTCCAAAAAGAGTTTCCCTTTAGAGGGAAAGCTGATGCCGCTTCCCAAAGATATGCCGTGGTGATGTGGGTAGCCCAGAGGAAAGGTGGGAAAAGGTGGAATATGCTCATATGACAAATCTGAGGCATGGGATCCTTTTGGGAAGTATTGAAAGGGAAAAAGGGATGGGAAGGGGGTAGAAGGAGAGCGATGCTGGAAGGGATCCGAGGTCCCCAGGGGTGGGGAACTGCTCTGGAGGCAGCAGAGAAGGTCAGCCCTGCCCAGGGCTGCGTTGGCCAAAGCACACTCAGCAGCTCTGGGGAATGCAGAATCATAAAATCACACTGCTCTGGGTTGGAAAGGACCTTAAAGACCATCTTGTCCCATCCACCTGCCATAGGCAGGGACACCTTCCACCAGACCAGGTTGCTCAGACAATTCCTGTGCTCATCACTGGAGACCTCACATCTGGATACTGGGAGCAATTTGGTGCCCCCAGTGCAAGAGAGGCACCTGCAAACTGGAGCCACTACAGTGCAGGGCCCCGTGGAGACTGGGAAAGGCTGGGAAGCAGCCCAGGGTTCTCTTTCAAGGGAAGGGTAAATGCTCGGGGGGTTTAATTTTAAGGCAGCAGGTTTAAGCTTTGGGAATGGGCACGAGGAAATCCTCCCTGCAATGCTCATTTCTCTTCCACAGAATCCAAGGAACCCCTGTATGCCTTTTTTTTCCCCCCCCCCCTTTGGCACGTCTTCCAGAGGTGCTTGCAAAGCATTTGTGCCCAGCTGAGGAGCTGAGGTGCTGTGCACAGGCTGACTCCAAGCACGGGGCTTTGAATGACTGATTTGATTTAGAAAGTTTCGAGCCCCACTTACTTTCCAACTGCGCTGGTTGTGCTCATTTATTAACTTCCTTCTCCACCTCATTTACTGCGTGGCAGATGTTCACACCCAGGAAATGTGTGCTTGCATAACTGAAGCTTTTGCAACTTCAGTGTTCAGTGGTAACTTTGGCTTCTAGTTATTTTTTTTTAATTTTTTTTTTTTTTTTAAAAAGAGTTGTGTCTTGCAGCCTCTCCCGTGCACGAAACCCTACAGTAACAACGTGCAGTTAATTTCTAGGCTGAGTAAAACAGACCTGCTCTCTCCCTCCAGCAGGCTCTGGAAAACAGCTCTGTGTAGCATGGGAAACGTCTGGGGGTTTTTTTTTGGGCAGGGCAAACGAAGCATTTCGAGCAAAAATGTGAAGCAGTGACCTGGAGCTGGGCTGCTCCAGGTTTGTTCCTTGAATGCACTTGTTTCATTTGGGCCATCAGCACTGTCTAAATGTGGTAGCCAAGTTCTCGTGCCGAGACCACTTACTGCAGGGCCATAGGAGAAAAAAATAACGATCAGCTCAATCTTTTAAATAATACTAGTTATTAAAATATTAAACCAATAATCTTGCCATGGTCCCAGAATTTCGGTGTGAGGGTTTGAAGGCTGTGCATGGCATCCTGTAAAAGCAGGATGTGCAGATGCCAGGACGGGAGTAGTCTTCTCTGAGAGTCTCCGGGACAAATCTGTAATTGGATCTAAGCAGGGGAGACCCTCATTTGGAGCTGATTTTTAGCGCAAATCCCGCAGGCTGGAGGGTAAGGGGGCTCTGCTTCCCCCTCTTGGTGAGCACGGAGAACAGCCACAGAGCCACAGCTCACCTGGAGACCTCGAGCTGCCCGCGGAGAAAAGGTGGGCACGGACCTCAGAGACCAAGGGGGAGGGGGTCTTTGTCCCCCTGCAGTGCTTCAGTGGGTGGAAAACGCCACAGCTGCTCTGGGCCTTTGGCAGGAGCAGATCTGGTGAGGCTGGGGAGGTTGTCCGACCCCGTCTCGGGGCTCCTGGGCTGGAATTTGCTGCTGCCTGTCCAAAGTGGGATGAGCAAGCTGCAGGGGAAGGTGTCATTTGCCTGTGGATTTCGGGAAAGAAGAAGTGCCCTGTTGTCTAGGCCGGGATGAACACGATGTGGGAGCCACAGAGAGCCACCAGGCAGGACAGCCTCTGCTCCAGAGTTAGCATGGGGAGCATCAGTGGTCTTCTAATGGAGACCTGATGCTGTGTTGGGTTGGGCAGCAGAGAGAGAGAGAGAGAGGGAGGCTGTTTGCCTGGTGCTGTTGCCATCTGCTACAAGGCTGCCAGTGTGGTTTCCTACTGAATCCCCTCTAATCCAGGGAGCAGACCAGATGCTCCACTGTGGGCATAACTCAGTTCCAGTCCTTACACGCTGCAAGGGCAAAGTGGCTTCCAGATTAAACACATCTGAGGGTTTACTTCGAGCGCACAATTCTTTGCTTCTCGGTCGATTGCAATCAGGAAAGAATAGATAGGTATGAAGATATGGGGTGAGACGGGGATCTAGGGAGGTGTTGGAACCCTTGCACTGATGAGAGAGTTACAGGGACTTTGCTGGTTTCTGTGTTGTACTAAATTTGCAATAACTTGTCACAGATGTGGTGGGTGGGGAGGCCCCAGCACAGGTTGCCCAGAGAAGCTGTGGCTGCCCCATCCCTGGAAGGGACCTTAAAGACAATCCAATTCCAGCCCCCTGCCATGGGCAGGGACGCCTTCCACTAGCCCAGGTTGCTCCAAGCTCCATCCAGCCTGGCCTTGGACACTTCCAGGCCTCACCACCCTCACAGGGAAGGATTTCTTCTTAAATATCCCATCTAACCCTATTGGACCTGGAGGGTCTGGAGGACAAGTCTCATGAGGAGCAGCTGAGGGAGCTGGGGGGGGCTCAGCCTGGAGAAAAGGAGGCTCAGGGGGGACCTTCTGGCTCTGCAACTCCCTGACAGGAGGGGGGAGCTGGGAGTGTTGGGCTCTGCTCCCAGAAAACAAGGGACAGGAGGAGAGGGAACAGCCTCCAGCTGTGCCAGGGGAGGCTCAGGTTGGACATCAGGAGGAATTTCTTGCTGGAAAGGGTGGTCAGACCTTGGCAGGGGCTGCCCAGGGAGATTTGGAGTCCTCACCCCTGGAGGTGCCCAAGGCAGGCCTGGCCGCGGCACTCAGTGCTCTGGGCTGGGGGACAAGGTGGGCATCGGGCACAGGGGGCACTCTGTGGGCTGGGAGGGCTTTTCCAATCTCCGTGATCCTGTGATTCATATTTATTTGGCACTTTTTTTAAAAAAAATTTTTAACTCCCCCCCACCCCCCTTCCCCCAATCCTCTTTTTATTATTTAGTAGAAGTTTGAGATTTGTTCTTTTTTTTTTTGGGGTATCCTTTGGTGTCCACAGCAGCAGAAGGAACAGCCTTCGTGGCAGCTGCCGAGGGAGCGAGACGTGCAGCCAAAGGAACACGGTGTCCTTCTGAGGCACAAAGCTTGGCTCTGCTGGTGCTTCTTTCAGGTGGCTACATGTGTGGTGTAGGTGCCATGGATGACTCACAGATGACTGCAACGCTTAAGACTTCTTACATGGGGTTGATTCGAGGTGAAGAGAGAGAGAGAGAGAGAAAAGAGAAATCTTCCATGACTCCGTGGGCTGGTTCTTTGAGGGTGATGTAGAAGTCACTTGCCTGTGAAATTCTCCCTCTGGCAAAGCTTAGCCTTACAGCAGATCGTTCCCAGGAGTTCTTCAGTTCTCAGTGACCAGTGACAGGAGCCAAGGAATGGCTGGAGCTGTGTCAGGGCAGGGTTAGGCTGGATCTCAGGGAAAGGTTCTTCCCCAGAGGGTGGTTGGCACTGAACAGGCTCCCCAGGGCAGTGGGCACAGCCCCAAGGCTGCCAGAGCTCCAGGAGGGTTTGGACAACGCCCTCAGGGACAGGGTGGGATTGTTGGGGTGTCCTGGGCAGGGCCAGGAGTTGGACTCCATGATCCTTGTGAGTCCTTTTCCAACTATAATTCTCAACTTGTGAGAGCCAAGATGACCAACACATCAAGCAAACTGAACATTTCCTGCTATGTGCTTGAGTGCAACCAAAGTCTTTATTTAATGTGCCAAACTGCTGTGAAAACTCCTCCAAAACTAGAATTTACCTTGTGCATCCAGACCATCCTACAGCTGCTTCTACAGGCACTTGTTCAGGTCTATGGGAGCTCTGCATTCAAGCTTGCCCTGCTCTCTGTTGCTCATATCTCTTTTGGAGGACCAGATTGTTTCAGAAGAGCTGGTTGTGGTTCCTGTAGTTGTTAGATTCACTGATTCATAGAATGGTTTGGGTTGGGAGGGACCTTAAAGACCATCTCATCCCACCCCTGCCGTGGGCAGGGACACCTTCCACTAGCCCAGGTTGCTCCAAGCCCTGTCCAACCTGGCCTTGGACACTTCCAGGAATGGTGCAACCACAGCTTCTCTGGGCAACCTGTGCCAGGGCCTGCCCACCCTCACAGAGAAGAATTCCTTCCCAATATCCCATCTAACCCTGCCCTCTGGCAGTCTGAACCCATCCCCCCTTGTCCTGTCCCTCCAGGCCCTTGTCAATAATCTCTCCATCTTTCTTGTGGGCTCTTCTCCGGGTGATGTTGCAACATCCTTGGGGGCTGTGGGAGAAGGGAGCGCTGGAAACGTGCGTGTTTGAGCAAGTTCAGCTCAGCTTGCCCGTGCTGGAGCCCGACTTCCTTCCTTGGACGGAGCCAGAGGTTTTGTGGGCTCTAGTAACGTGGCAGGGAACCAACTCGGCATTTGGGAACGAGGAGGGCGCGTCCCCGCTCCGGTTGCATTAAAAAAAAAAAAAAAAAGTCAGAGCGTGTGAAGAGGAGATGAAGGTAGAAGGAAGACCTGGTTTGTTTTCTTTCCTCTAAAAAGGGGCTTGTGTTTCTGGTTGCTGGGAACGATTCTGTGATTGCAAGCACGTGGGGAAAATTTCTGGGGACCGGTAAAGAGTCGGGGACTGAACTTTGGGCGTTTGGGGCAGGGAAATCTTCCTGTGAGCAAATTTCTTGGTGTTTTAACACGAAGAGCAAAGGCAATAGGTGCTGGTTGTGGTTATTGGCCTTGCTGATTTCTTGGCTGAAGGAAATGCCTTTCCTCAGGCAGAGCCTGTGGTCAGCTCTGCTCAGAGCTGTTGTGGGATGGGTCTCATCCCTGCCAGCCACGTGATGGCCTGGCCAGCCCAGGGTGATCTCAAAGCCCAGATCTAGTCCAGCCAGTGGGTTGTTCTTTGTTTTCCAGCTTTTTGACCCACTCAGGGTCGTGTTTTTGAGTGGCCCTGTGGACTGGATGTTTCCTTCTGGTGGCAAGAAGGGAGGCTGGTGCATCTACTGGTTTCCAGGAGCTTTAAAACAAATCGTCAGAAGTTACAAAATCTGTTGTAAGATGGAGTCTTGGCGTTTCACTCGTTAACCGCCGTTCCAAACGCGAAACTGGAGAAGGCTCCAACCTCATTGTCGCAGCACCGTCCCCCACGAGGGAAAAATGCCTTCGGTCTGCTGGGAATGACAAACAATGCTGGCAGAGGGAAAGTCAACAGGGCTGAAATCACAGTGCTCGTGTTTATGGCTGCCTTTACCCTGGTCCCTGGAAGGCTCCCGCTGTTGCAGATGCAGGGTCCTCGCAGGGTTGGGTGCTCTGCAGGAATAGGACAGAGCACAGTCCCTGTTCCCCTCCCCCCAAAAAAAAGGGGTTGAGCTGCGTGAGGCTCCTCCACCGGCCAGAGTAACACCACCACGCCTTGGGGACCCTGTCCCAGGCACGCTGGTTTCAATTGAGAACGAGGAATTTATAGACTCCTTTTTCAGCTGCAAATTGAATTTCTTCTGCCCTGTCAACGGCTTTTGGAAGGCCACGGCGGAAGGATCCCTTTGGTGAGACAAAAAAGGGCTACAAAAAAATAATAGAAATGAGCGTCTGCAGCTGAAGAGCTTGACTGAGACTTGAAAAGTTTGCTTTGGGTGGCAGCCAGGTCCTGCTGAGGTCTGCAGGAGTTTTGCTCTTGGCCTTGAGTGGGGCCAAGCCTTCACCCTTGGAGATCGTGCCCCGAGGAAGAATTTAGTCTAAAATAATTTTCAAAACTTGTATTGTTTGACTCACATCCAAGCAGGGTTTTTTTGGTTTTTTTTTTTTTGGAGACCGAGTGGCTTTCTGTGTTTCTGATTGACTCGGGTTGCTCCCCTTGGCATCTCCCAAGGGTGAGCTCTCAGTGAAGGGCCCAGCACAGGGGAGGAGCAGATGGGAACAGGCCTGAATCTGGGTTCCTAAACCATTCTTTGACCATGTGAGGGTAGGACTTGTTGGGTGTGTGCTGAAGGAGGGAGATGTGCCTTGGGCATGGCCAGGATCTGGAGCATCTTTGGGGCGTCCTCCCCTCCCCTCCCCTCTGCTGGTGCCCTGTCAAGCAGCCTTTTGAAAGAGGAAAAAGAGCAATGGTGAAAAGCAGTTGGATTCCTCCTGCCTGTGCTTCCTCTTCTTGATGATTTGCCTCTCTTTTTTTCAGAACGTGGTGGCAGGAGAAGGAACTTGTTCAGTTCACAGCCTTGAAACCCCTGGAGATCCAAGGCTGGGTTTTTCTTACCTGCTATAGGATCCCACTTAAACAGCAGAAAATTATCAAGATTTAAGGTTTGCCTCCTGAAGTCGATTGGATCCTCCACAGCAGACCCTGAGAAATTAATTTCCTTTTCTTTACTGAAAGAGAGTGTGAAATCATTTTAACAGGTTCCTTTTGGAAAACCTTGAAAACTGCCTAAGAAAGAGATTTATAACGTATAGGCTCTGTTCTGTTGCACTTGAGGTTGTTCAGCATGGAGTGCATGATTTAGACTCGAAAAATAAATGAATTGTGAATCAATGAGTGCAATACAGGGACTATCAACCACCAGTAGGCTCCTTTAAATCTGGGCTCCCTAAAATGTGTGGGGAAAAGAGGAAGAAGAAATTTAAATCTTTAGAGAGGTATTCCTTTTTTTTTTTTTTTTTTTTTTTTTTTAAATTTTTAGAAAAAGGAATTCCTTTTTGCTAGGGGAACTTTCATTTTCTCTGCTCTGAAACGAAGCAACGATAGGGTCCTGCTGTGCCCCAGGCTGTCCACTTAAAATAAAGGAAGGGCTAAAGAGATGGACCATCTGGAAACCTGTGCAGAAGGAGCGTGCCAGGGCAGTCTGACATGGAAGAGCATCCCTTGGATGTATTTTTGAACACTGGTCAACCCACCCAGGGCTTGGATTTTAATTATTATTTCTGTGATGAGTTGATGGCAACTTCTCAGAGGCTTTTGCTGCGTGATCCAGTCCTGGTTGCTTCCTCCCTGTTCCATTAGAGCCTGAAAGGGAACACTGGGACATGGTATTTCTCCCTGGGAAACAAGGCAGGGGTTTTTGTTGTTGTTGTTAGGAAATGTTGGGAAAATACTTTGTTTGTTTGTTTGTTTGTTTGTTTGTTTTTAATTGTTGACAGTTGGACTTGATGATCTTCAAGCCCTTTTCCAACCTGAATGATTCCATGATTCCATAATTTTTTGGTGGAAATTTTTGGGCCACAAGCAAGACCCAAAGCCTCTCAACGCTCCGTGCAACCTCCACGAGGAGATGACTCTTGGGGTTTTTTTTTTCAGAGGGTGATGGAGAAGGGACATTCGAAAGCTGTTAAGAGCTTTTTGAAAAGGTCAAGTATCATCACTTTTTCTTCTCTTGACATGGCCCATGTGGAAAGTGTTGGAAGACCAAAGGACATGCCCCGGTGTTGTCGTGGATATTTGTGCTGTTGCTCTCTCCAGCCATATGTACAGCTGCTTTCTTTTCAGGGGGCTGCATATGGCACCACCATAATTGAGTTTTTTCGTAACAATTGATCTGACCTGTGTCATTCTGTTCACTTCAGCGGAGCTGATCCGAACAGACTGAGATCAGGACTTCAACCACGGTCCAGTTAGCAGGGGAACCACGGAGAGCCTGACTTCACAGGGAGGATGGGGCACAATCTGTTTTGCCCAGCCCAGGTTTGTACTATTTATAGGCAGCATGTGGTCGAGGCTGGCACTGGTTTTGTTTCCATTTGTCTTCCATGAGATGGGATGCAGGGGAAGCAGGGGGATGCCCCTGTCCACGTTACCATCCTTTGTTGCCTCCAGCAAGGCCAGCAGGTCTGGAGTGCTGTGGCTGGTGGCTCTGCATGGAAAACAGGCACACGAGGGATTAGGGCTGCGGTGTCCCATCCCTGGACAATTGGGATGCTGAAGGTTTTTGGATCACTGGGGATGTGCCTGTGCGGGGCTGAGGAGTTGGACTGGATGTTCCTTGTGGGTCCCTTCCATATTCTGTCATCATCTGCTTGGCTTCCTACAGATAAAACTGGCAATGCCAACAAAGAAAAAACTGGAATTGGTGAGCTAAGACTGTCCTTGTATTTAGAGGGATAAACAAAAACCCCTTTGGTGGTCTCCAAATCTCCCCTTGCTGAAGCCAGGGCTTCGCTCTCCAGTTCAGGCTCTCAAAGGAAGGAACAGCAGTGACGGGCTGTGGACAATTTGAGAGGATTAGAAACTGTCCTACAAGATTAAGGGAGCTGCAAAAAAATGGGCTGTAGCTACTTTCTCTCCCAGTGCTCTCAGCTGCAGCTGAGAATCTAGACCAGACTTTATTTTTGGCAAGGGGGAAAAAATAAATCTCCTTTGATACTGTGCAAAAAAAAAAAAAAAAAAAAGAGAGAGAGAAAGTAAATGTTAAGCCCTGTGCCTTGAGCAAGGATCTCTCCTGCTGTACAGCAGCAGCGTTTTAGAGCTGAAATCCACTTGCTTTGATCGCTGATGGGAAAAAAAGAAAAAAAAAAAGAAAAAAAAAAAAAAAAAAAAAAAAAAAAAAAGACCTAAAAGGGATTTATTGTGAAATAATGGATTTGATCCCTAGTAATCCTTTCTTTGGGATTAAACTTGGAATATTATTTTTGTGATCTCTGGAATTAGACTGTGCTGGCGTAACAAACCAAAGCATGTGAGTTCCACTGCAGGAGGAGGCTGAGCTGTGAATAGAGCCGAGCGAGTTGCTCGCACAGAACAAAGCAGCTGATGAATTTGCAGCTCTATTTTTGATTACTCAAGGTCTGCAGGCAACCATAAAACCTAGCAAAAAAAAGGAAAAAAAAAAAAAACCAACATAAAACCAACCAACCCAAAGCAGAAAAGACCCCAGACCTTCTCCTCTTTGCAGCTGAAAGCTCAGCCGAGGCATTGGGATCTTCTTTGTTGCTCGTGGGAATTCAGGAGCTTTTACCTGCTCCTGTTGGAGTGACCATGGACTTGAGATGTAAAAACACTGGTGGTGAATCTGCTTGCTGCAGATCCCTGTGCACGACCACAAGGGAGAGATTTGGGTTTCTGTGCCCCAAGGGTGCCCCCGTTCCCAAGCCTTTTAAACAGGGGGAAAGTTCTTCTCTGCCGTGCTTTGAAACAGCTGATCTGAACAAAAACCCCAAGGCACCACCACAAAAGCTGTGGGACAGAGAGCAAGCTGTGGAAAGGGAATAACATTCACTGCCTGCCCCGTTCCTGGGTTTGCTGTTGGACTTGCAGCTTCCCTTCTGGTTGCAAAGGTCGCTTCGCCATCGAGCTTTGGATCGGCCTCCCAAAAACTCACCCTCACCTGTCACCCTGGAGCAGCACCAAATGTCTGGGTGAAGAATAAGCAAGGAAAGGAGCCCTGGAAACCCCTCTTGGGAAACAGGGACCATAGGGGTGTGATGCCCTGTGCCAGCTCCTTCTCTGAGGTCTTGGCAGCGATCTCTGCTCTGTGCTGGGGGCAGCCCCTTTTCTGGGAGCCGTGGAGACCCCAAGACAAACGAGAAGCTTCCCAAGCATTGTGTTTACTGAAAAAAAACCTTCCTCCTGAAAGCTCCAGGGATGGGACTGCTGTGCCTGCTCTCCACATTCAGAAACTCAAGGGTGTTTGGATTCCCACTGAAACTTCTGCTGCTAGCACGGGGATCCCTACCAGAAACCGCTTGTATGGACTTCTCAAAACCAGGCTAGGCATGCCATGTAATCCCCTAGGAAGCATTCAGTGACTACAGCCCATTTTCCTGAGGTAAACCAGTCTCGTGTTCTTGAGGGAGAAAAAAAAAAAAAAAAAATGTGAGGGCTGAAAAATGTGTTAATCCTTTCCATTTTTAGTTCGGGGGCGAGCGAGCCACCTTTCCCAGCAGCGACGGACGTCGAAGGGGTTACGGGCGGTGCACGAGGAGCTCGGAATAAATCCTGCTTGGCCGATGTTCAGGAGCCTTTCTGGAGTAACCCTGCGTGTGATTGTGGCCGCCGACAGCCCCGTGCAAGGCGTGCAGAGGCACCGCTCCCGCTTCGAGCCACCTGGCAGAGCGAATCGCCTCGAGGCAGAGACTGATGCTGCCGTGCCTCCCTTGGAGCCCTCGGGGAATGACAGCAAGGACGGTCCAGGGGCACAGCCTGCTCTGGGATGAGGGTGCTGGCGCATCTGTGCCAGCTTTCACCCGTTCGTGCCTCTCGCCCGCTCCCTTCCCTTCCAGCCGCGCCGTGGGACATCACCCAGGCTTCTTCTGCAGTGAAAACGCTGCTGCTGAGTATTCCCTGAGTATTCCTGGCCCTGCCTCGCTTCCTGTGCCTTTTCCCCCTTCCTCCCACGCGTGCCCTTGGACAGAGCTCACCCTCAGCAGACCCGGGGGGGAGTGGCTGACGTGCTGAGGAGCAGCTCGCCCGGTCCGCAGGGACCTCCAGAAACTTGGGGATCCTGCCAACAGAAACTTCCTGAAGCTCGGCAGCCAGACCGGTGCAGAGCCCGGGGCCTGGGGGCGGGAAAGCCCCACTGCAGGGATCCAGGCTGGAAAAACCAACCGGCTGAGCAGCTCTCCCGGACGGGACCCCGGGGTGGGTGGGGGGGGGGGTCACAGCAGGCACATCACATCCTGGGCTGAGTTAGGCAGAAGATCAAAGGATGTTGTTATTCCCTCTATTGGGTACTGGTGAGGTCACGTGTGGATACTGTGTCCCTGTCTTGGGCATCACCCCCAGGTGTGGTAAATCTGCAGTAAATCTGCAGAGCCAGGAGGCGCCAAAGGTGCTGATGGTTCCCGTGGGCTCAGAAGGAGAGAGGATGAAACCACGAAGGGCAGACCTGCAGGGAATGCGTTAATGTCAGAGAAGTCTGCATGGAAGACCACTAATTATGTTGATATCCCCTGGAATTTGGTGCAGGACCTGAGCTCTCAGCTGCTGGAGCTTTCTGGGGATGTGCAGCCACCTGCTTGAGCTGCTCTTCAGCAAGAGAAGTACCCGTGAGTGGCTGCTGCTGAAGGCAAAAGGATTCGGGTTTGAGCTGCAGCAACTGTTTTGTTCTTCTGCATCTTCCTGGGAAGTCCTTCTTCAGCAGGAAAGGTGGGTAGAAATGTCCCCAGGTTTGGAGAAAACTCAGAGGGGCTGTTGGAGGTGGAGATTGGGATAGCGTTGCAGGAAAATCAGGATAAAGGGGCTTTACCCCGTGCTCGGATCTCCCAGCATTTGGCAGGGCTGCGAGAAGAGCTGCTTTGAAGAACTTCACTGAAGTTCTCTCCTCTTGGATCTCCTTGGGAGTCAGACTTGGTGGATGTGAGTGTGATTTGTTCCCCCTGGACTCCTGGCTCAGTGGAGAGCAGTGTGGCTCTCGTGTCTGTAGATGTCCTTGAGTTGGCTTTGTTGCCTGTTCTCTTGTGGCCCCCCTACAGCCTTTTGTGCTTTTTTCCTCAAAGATGCCAGAGTGCAAAATGCACAGGCAGCTTTCCTGGAGCATCACCTGCTCCCTGGGGAATCCCTTTCTCTTTGGATGCCAGAGCCAGGTTCCTTCTTCTTGCTCCCCCTCACCCCTTACCTCGTGTTTTTCTGCAGTGGCATCTCCTGTCACTGGCAAAAATATAAATGTGCCATGGACAACGTTTTTCTTTTGCAAAACAGACCCAGTGTTCCTCCACAAAATTGGCTTCCTACCCTGAGCAAGAGGCCTGTCACCAGTGCCACTTAAATGCTCGAAGGACATATCTGGGAGGACATCCCAATTTGGCTGAAATGGGCTTGTTGACTTTACTGAAAAGTCTCTGTTACCATAATCATGTCACAGAGATCTTTCAGCCATCCAAATTTGGTTCAGAGATGTGGGCACTGGCTCTGCAAGCTGATCTTGTGACCAGAGGTGAGAGGACTGAGGAGCAGGAGGGGCTTGTCAGCAGGTTTTGTGTGGAAGTCACAGAGAAAAAACACCCAAGTGATTTCCTGCCCATCAGCCTTTTTGGTTTTTTTCTCCTTCCTTGTGGAGTGGTGGTTCTCAAAGACAAACACAGCTTGCTTATTTAGAGAATCCTTGTTGGAATGGGACAGTACTGCTTTTCAAATGTCCATGTTGTCAAATATTTGGAAGTTTGGGGGCTTAAAATAAGGAACAGAGCCACAGGTTTTCATGAGCAGACACAGCTTGACCAAGGAATGCCCACGCTAAGAGCTGAGTAACTCCATGGCACTGCCAAGCCCTGCTTGTGTTGTATCCAGAGAGATCCAGCTTTTCCAACCTTCATTTACTTTCTGGATTTGGACTCTTGGATCCAAAATTCCCTATCACCAGCAGAGTGCTGATGCTTAATTCCTTAAGTCACGGGGGAAGTGTTTCAACGTGGTGCTCTGAAAAAGGCACGGACCGAGGACCACCACGACTGCAAAGTCCTCATCTCAAACACTGCTCTCATTCCCCAGCAGGAGTAAACCAGCTCAGTTTGGTTGTCTGAGCATCAGTCAGAATCTTCTTCCTGCTTGTTTATCCTGCTGAACATCCAGTCTGTAGGGGGGTTTGGTGGAGGAGCCGTGGGAATGAGGCCCTCGAGGTGATAAAGACACAGGAGGACTTCGCCAGTTGGGCAAAAATGAGAACATCCCCTTGCCTTCCTCCAACTGCCTTTCCCCAGTAAAGATCTCTCCTTCTCTCCTTTCTGTGAGTGAAAACTCATCCTTTCTACCTTCCAACAGCTTCCTCAGAGCATGGCTGTAAGTTTGACCCTATGTCACCATGAGGAATCATTTGTGAACTGAGGGGAAGACCGGGTAGACTCTGCTGTCCCTCATCCGTGTTTGTGGACACAGCCTTGCTGAAACCAGCCTGCCTCTTGTGCTTTCAGCGCTGGCAAACTGTTGGGAGCCGAAATCCGGAGAAAGACTTCTTTGGTTTCCAAAGAAACCTTTATCTTCGGCCTTTTTTGTTTCTACCTTCACTTGTTTGGCTCTTGGGCTCCTCCCACGTGAGACAGTGGTTGCTTGCTCCAGCTTGCTGAAAGGAAGAGGAGGAGCAGAAAAATCTCAGTGTTCCTCAAGGAGAAATAACACTTCAGCATCTTTATTAGACCACTATTGTCTCTGTTTCCCTTTCACTAGATCCAGGACAAATAAAATACTATGAGCAGTCGCTTTGCATTCTTTCCATTCTTTTTTTTTCCCCCCCTTCATTGTGAGTCAGAGTGCTGAGGTTCTTGGAGAGGCTGGAAAGAGAAGAGTGCCTAATTTCCATGGGCACACAGAGCACCTGGACAGAGTTACAACAAGCAGAAATTATATGTAGTGTTTATGGCTACGAAGAATCTCCATTTCTTGACCATATGAGGCATTCACCGATTCTGTAAGAGGGGAAAAAAGGTTCAGCTTTTTTATTAAAAGTGACTGTGTGGCAGAAGAAGAAAACCAGACCAACAGCTGGAAATGTGTCACCAGTGTTAACATCAGCTCTGCTGGCTGCAGCTCGCTGCCTCAGGCATGTGGACACGTGTCCAGGGCCATGAACGTCATCTCACACTTCACCTGCCCTAGAAACCACAGGAAAACATGTCATTTTTGGTGGCAGGAGAGGAGCAAAAGCCCAGGGATGAAAGGATGAACCTCGGTGGTGGATTTAACTCTCCCTTTCATTCTCAGGCTGGAAGGAGATCCCGCAGTTCCGGGCCAAAGTAAATCATCTTCCTGGGAGCACCAAGACTTTGCCTGAAAAACTGGGTTTAAAACTACAACTAGAGGTGCCATTGCCATCAGCCAAAGGGAAGGACACTTTTGTTTTCCAAAGGGAAGGCCCAGTTTCACCCGGGGAAAGACATTTATGGCACAAACAACATCTTAGTCCTGTGACCTGGGGGCTGCCAAGCTTCACCATCTCCCACGGGCCAGGTCCAAAGGGTCGGTGTGACTCGGATCACTGTGGGTACAGATAAATGACGATGATCATCCTCCTGCTTTATATTCCTCCATCATGGGAAACAAGGTGCATCAGTACCCGGGTTTCATGTCTTCTGCTGTTTGGTGTAATGGTGAATGGTCTGGTTTTGCCTGCAGAGACAGGATTACCTTATTCCCTTCAGTGCTGGAAGTGGTTCATTTGCCCATTTCAATGATTTATTACAAAATATCCATTAATTTTTTTTTCCTCCACAGTGGTTATCTGAGTTGGTGCAGCCTTGAGTATTATCCTGTTATCAGTAGAGGTAGGTCTGGTTTCTACTCTGGAAACACCCAAAAGGAATTGTTTTTAATTAAAAAGGACCTAACAAAAAAATGAGTGTGGGCACTGTCCCACCAACACACCGTTGTCTGTCCTGATCCTTGGAATGTCTCAGAGCACAGATACCACATCAAAAAATAATACAGGGGAACCAAAAGCTCCCTGTTTGGAAAACTACATGGCCTTAAGCCAAGGGGACTCTTGGTTTGGAGTCAAGTCCATCCTGCCATGGGATGTATGGACTGCACAGCCGACCCATGAGTGGTTCAACCCGCAAGATGTAAATTATATAAATTTTACAAATTATATAAAAAAAAACCCCACTTCCATGGCTGACAGTGTCAGGCTGCAAAATGGCATCAGCTTCTGCAGTGGCAGAGGGGCAGCCAGGTGGAGATCTCCTCCAGTCTCCACAGGCTTTCGGGAAACTGGACCTGAGCCTGCTGGCTTCAAGGTGCGTTTTAACAACTGACACTGCAAATCCTCCGTGAAAAGCAGCGGGGTGATGGAAAGCCTTTCTTCGTTCTCACAAACTGTTACCCCCATCTATGTATTTTACGAGGCGTGGGAACCCGAAAAGCTGAATTTTTATTTTCCATTACTCGTCGCTTCAGTTTTACGCCGTCATTTTTCTTGCCTAAGTGGAGCTTCTGCTCAACGTCGTCCGATAGACCTCGTTTCTTTCTGTGGCCCACTCACCTTGGAGGCAAGGTCACAACTTGCTGACCTAGCAGAGCCCTGATTTTATTCTTTTTCCCCACCCCCCCGAGCACATAAAAGAGTTTCTCAAACATACCTGCGTCATGACCTCGATTTTGATAATCGGTCTGATTACGGAGTTTTCACAGAGAGAGAAGGAGGAGGCAGCTATGAGGAGGTTCTGCTCTTTTCAGCCCCGTTAGCACAGGAACAGAACAAACCACAACCTGCAGAGCACTGCAGGCAACCCGAGGTACGGGGTGGAACCCTCGGCCCATGAAATGTGAAAATATAACCGGGGGATAACGGCAGAGTGGAAGTAAAACTGTCGATTTCTGAGTGAGTTCCCTCTTTTGGGCTGCAGTGGAAGGAACACTGACCTGCCAGGGGAAACCATGGCATTAAAACAAGTGTTCAAGGGATGTTTCATGAGGTTTAACAAATGCTAGTTCTGCCCCTGGGCCGGGATAACCCCTGGGATCAATCCAGGCTGGGGATGAGCAGATGGAATAGCCTTGGGGAGAAGGTTCTGGGGGTGCTGGTGGGAGAGAGGCTGGACCTACCCTGGCCCAGAAACCCCCCGTGCCCTGGGCTGATCCCACAGCGTGGACAGCAGGGCAGGGGGGGATTCTGCCCCTCTGCCCCTCAGGGGAGACCCCCCCGCAGAGCTGGGGAACAGCACAGCAAGGACATGGAGCTGCTGGAGAGAGTCCAGAGGAGAAACCGAGAGGATCAGAGGATGGAGCAGCTCTGCTGGGAGGAAAGGCTGGGAGAGTTGGGATTGTTCAGTCTGGAGAGGAGAAGGCTCCAAGGAGACCTTAGAGCTCTTTCCAGTGCCCAAAGGGGCTCCAAGAGAGCTGAAGAGGGACTTTGGACAAGGACCTGGAGTGACAGGACAAGGGGGAGTGGATTCCCACTGCCAGAGGGCAGGGTTAGACGGGATAGTGGGAAAAAATTGTTTCCTGAGAGGGTGGTGAGGCCCTTGCACAGGTTGCCCAGAGAAGCTGTGGCTGCCCCAATACCTGGAAGTGTCCAAGGCCAGGCTGGACAGGGCTTGGAGCAACCTGGGCTAGTGGAAGGTGTGGAATGAGATGGTCTTTAAGGTCCCTCCCAACCCAAACCATTCCATGACTCCGTGAGAACTTTCACTTTGCTGTTCTCCAGGAAACTTTCCTGAAGAGACAAATACACAGGCTGGGGCTACAAACCACCTGCTTGCTGTTCAGTGCAGAGGCGTTGCAGTGAGGACTTTGTCTAAAACATGAATTTAATTCCAGTACACATTTTCTAAATTTATTTTATAAAGTAATGGTCCCTGCATGAAACTTCTATGCCTTGAGCTGCCATATGGTCATGCTTGAATCGTTCTGCTCTGTGACGTAGAAGATGGAGTTGCTCCACAGGATGAGCAAATTCTTATCCCAGACTCAGTCCACACCTTGCACAGGATCAGAATTTCTGGACAGGCAAAGCAGCTTCTGCAACTTTAAAAAAAATATATATATATTTAGTTTATTAATTAGGGCAAACCTCTCTATGTGTATATATATATATGTATGTAATTTAGCAGATTTAGCAGTTTTATTTAACCAGCATTCCAGAGCATGACCTCTGCATCATTTCATCCTCTAAATCATTTCCTAGAGTGGTGTCCACCGTAGGAATCTGTTGTTATCATTGGATTAGAGCTCACTAATAAATAACATAAACATCTGAGTAAGTGATGCCATTTAGAAAAAAAAGTAATTAAATTGTCCTTTGATAGGCCTAAAGGCTGAAAATGAGTCAGGTCCTGCTGCAGCCTTATGGCCACTTCCAGATACACCCCTCCCTCCTTTTTTGGGGGGGGCTACTCTACCAGTGGCTAAATTCCTAGGCAATCCAGTGATTCCCAGGGCAAAAAATTACATCCATGAAGCGCACTGGCCCGAGGTCTCCAACTTTCATTCTCCAAAGATGAATCCTCGATGTCGGCGCCGGTAGAAGGAGGCAGTGGGGGAAGAAACATTCCCCCACTTCTTGCCAGGTGCCAAAATGTTAACACATGGATATTTTGGCTCACCCAAAGCATCACTGTTTTCAAATCAGCAATGGTTAACAAGAGGATTGCAGGTTCCACTTCGACCCCCTAGGACATTTGATGGATTTCAGTGATCGAAGCGAAATAAGCTTTTGTATCAGGTCTCTTTTTTTTTTAATACATGAAAAAGTAGTGGGATTTCGGTTCCCATTTGCTAAACTTCAACATCTGCGTGGGCATCTTCTAGGAAAGCACAATAATAGGGTGGTCAAACATCACAAATGTCTCACTGTCCAGTATGGGATATGAGGACAGACCCCTTCCAGCACGCTGGCCCAATCTCCCTGGATTGATGTTACCCCTGTTATTTTATTCTTAAAAGGTTTATAGCCCTCTGAGGGATGGAGGCCAAACAGTCCCTGATGTAAAACAGAAGGAATCCTACACAAATGAGGATATTCACCTTTATTTGCATTTTAGCTCATTAACTGGGGTAAACCCCTGGCTCGCTGCCTCTCTGAAAAGGCAAACCCAGTGTTTTCCTTTCTGTCATGGCAGATTTTTAGAGGCCCGGGCTCATTCCTCAGGACTTGGGCAATGTTCAAAAGGGAGCTGTAGGTGCTACCATTCCCATTTCCAGTCCCAGGTGTCAGGGAAGACGTAGCTCAGTGAGGGCACAGAGAGATTTGGTATTTGGATCCAGAGTTTGCTCAGAGGGGCACCAGCACAAGCTGCCATACAGGAACCCCCCACACACTATTAAAATACAGACTTTTAAACACATTCCTTAGCTACCTGGAAAAGAGGAATATTGCTGGTGATGTCCCTTATGCAGAATGGTAAAGCTGAGGGAGCCATATCTGTCTGGTTGTACCTGATGTGTCCTGCTATAAAAAATTAGACTGTATCAACAGTCAGCAACTTCAGCTGGGGGCAAGTTCAGGTTGGACAACAGGAGGTGTTACCTCTCAGGACACGTTTCCCCTGCAGGGTCTGCTGGTTTGGGGGATGCGAGGAGTTTTTGTGAGTTGAAAAGGGCAACAAACAAGCTCGTCAGTGAGGAGTTCATTTTGGAATGAGGGCCTGTTTCAAGTACCCAAAGCTGTGAGAGCCCCCAGGTGAATTTTCCCTGCATGTTTTTTCTTGTTCTTAACGCCTTTGCCCAGGTTTTTGGCCAGAGTTCAAGATGGGATCCTGGGTTCAGGAGATTTGCTCCAATACAGGCATTTTCATGTTCTGCTGCCACAGGAAATCCGAAACATTCCCTTGTGAAGATGGATGCAATGAGGAAGGTAAAGTGCACGAGTGATTTCTGCTTTTTTGATCCTGATTCAAGCTTAATGTTTAATGGTGAAGCCCAGAGGTCACAGACTGAAGGATGGAAAAATGCAACTCCCCAAACCCTCCTGTTTCAGAACACTTGTGTCATCAGGTTGATGAGTAAAAGAACTCCAGGCTACCTCAGAATCCAACCATTCATGAGCTGAATTGGTGAGCAACAGTGGCGGGATAAAAGCTGCCTGCACCAAAATGCTGAATGAGCAAAGAGGCCTGTGCCATTTGCAATGTGTTTGTGGCTCCTTTAGCCAGCAGTAAAAGGGTCTTCTGGGTGATTCACTTGCTGCCATTTGGCTCCACTTCAGAGGTGAGGGTTTCGGAATTACTCACAGCCCCCGGGGCTAACGAATCGGAAACTGTGTAAATGCCATTGTAGGTTTGCCCCCTTTGAACCCAGAAGAGGCACTGAGCAGGTGACTTCAAAATGAGACCTCAGCACTCTTTCTGCTCCCAGTTTGATGCAAGTTTTATTCCAGTTTTGTGAGGCTCCTTGTTTTAGCCACCCTGGTGATGGCTGCTGTTAATGAAGATGCAACGAAACAACCTCAGCTCCTCGCTGTGAGGAGACAAGTGGGCTTTCATTATTGATGATATGGTGCTCTTAACCTTTACCCAAGCATCATGAAGACCTTTCCCAAGCACCAGAGCCTCTCTTTTCTAATCCAACTCATACCAGGAAGGAAGAAGCTTTGTTGCAGAGTGCCTGGGGTCACGGGAGTGATCTGTCAGAGATGGGACAAGGTGGAGTGAGAGGGCTCAGGCACCTAACAAGTGTTGACTCTATAGAAAAGCCTCTCTAAGAGGTGCTCAGGGGTGTCTCTTGAGCTCTGCAAGGCTGGGAAAGCTTGAACCACAGAGCTGAGACCCAGCTCTCCACTGTGCCTGGGCAGCCAAAGCTCAGCATCACGACCTCGTCAATGAGGCAGAGTTTCAGTGGGGTAAAACAGTGGGAAACCACTGAGTTTAGATTGCTCTGATAGTTCAGGAATTTTTTTTTTCCCCCATAGTGCTTTTAATTTTTCTTTCACCCACATACCTATCTAGCTGGGACTTTTGCAATCTTGAAACACCTTGAGCCGTTCGAAGCAGTGCTGATTTTGTGCGATTTCAACACTTCCAGCACAGGCTTTTGGGCACATTTGTTGTTGGAGTTGCGTTTACTTGTGAGTGAGCTGAAACAAGAATCTGACACACGAGAACAAAAGGAAAATCCCCAAAGCCTTGCTCAAGACCCATATCCAAAACTCTTGCAAAGGGAAAGTTTGGAAGCCAGACGGAATTGTTTGTTGTTGTGCCAGATACAGCTGTTTCCAAAGTCCCCAAGTGTACTCCTTTTCCTTCCACGGGTCTACCATTAAAAAGCTCCAATGCACCCTGCACAGACACGTTTCTAAAGTTGTAAAGAGTTGCCCACCAAGCTGGAGGGATCACAGGAAATACTGCAGTGGGGATCCTGCTGCAGTAGGTTCCTCAGCCTGTCTGAGCTGGAGCTGCAGGAGAGAATTCACAGTGGCATCTTGTTCGGTGTAGGTGGATTTTAGGAGGTGACTGCAACTAGAAAGCCACCCGAGGCTTCCCTGACGAGACAAATTCTGCTTGCAGGGGTGCAGGCTGAGCCTCAGGGGGTGTTGTATGGATGCACCTCCTGAAGTGGAGAGGTGTGCTGACAGCAAAGCAGGAGCATCCAGGTTTCCTCCAAGGGACTTGTGCTTTGCCAGCAGTGACCGTGAGGTTTGAGGTCGGATGGGACAAATCTACTGCCCCTCCTGCTCCTGCCGCCTCCAGGCGACCACAGGGCACAGCTCTGGGTCACAGCATGCTCTTCGTGTCATCTTCACAGCCAGGTCCATCCTGAACTCTCCAGGGCTGGGCTCATCTTCACCACAGGTTGCTTTTCTCAGCACTGGAGACACCTCTTGGTGGGAAGAGAGGAGGAAGAGCAGCTCTTACAAGTAGTCATGGATTTCTCCAGGAGCTGTGCAGGATCACTGAGGACAGTCCCCCCAGCCCCTGTGTTTTCCACTGAGAGGAGTCTTGGCTTATTTTTCTCCACTTTTCAACTGCATATCCACCTTTGTTTGCTCCATGAAGCCTCCTTGGCCAAACAAATATCTTTATTAATACTTGTCAGCAAAAATATAAACAGATACTGAGTTACATCCACAGGCTGAGCTCTGATTATTTGACCTTTGGTTTCTATTGACAACAGCAAAGTAAATAATTTCTGTAGCGACTCAACTCTGATTTCAGCCAGAAATAAACAAGAACATGAGAAGAACACAGTGAGCTTTGAGTTATTAAACCAGAGACCCAAAGCCATCGAAACTGGCAACCGCACTAAGAGTGCTGATGCCAGTAGAGCAATGGTTCTCCCTTGAAAAAAAAAGCTGCTCTTTGCTCCTCTTGCAGGCAGAGGTGGGTTGGGTTAGCATGGATCTGTCCAGTGGTGGAGACTTGAGCCAAAGTGAATTTGAGATGGGCATCTTCCCTCCTTACCATTCTGGGATTCTGTGGATCTGTCAGGTTAATTCTTGACCTAATCAAGTAAATATTTTTTAGTTGCGATCTTAAAACAGAAATACCCAAATTCTGGATTCTTGAGAGACTTACGCGTGGGCTGTACTTCAAAAACTTGCCTAAGCTGTACATGTAGATAAGTCTGCAAGATGACAGCCCAAATCACTGCTAAGTGCACAGGAGTGGCAAATTTACGTGCAACACAGGGACAGTGCCCTCTGCAAAGCCGGATTTCAGCTCGGACAAGCAATCTTCTGGGAGAGGGAGCTGACAGTCCCTACAAGCCCTCTGCTAACTGGTCCTAAAAGGAGGTGGGATGAACAAGAAGCAAGGTTTGGAGATTAAATAATCAATATTGGCTTTTAAAGGGTCACTGTTAAGGCTGATTTGTTGCCCCACTGCATGTGCAGTTTCCACCAGACACTCCCAGATTCCCTCCAACCCCTGGGAGCCCAAAGTGTGAGAGGGATCCCACCCCCTCCTCCAGTTTGAAACCAAGGGAATCAGTGATCAGAGAGGCTGGGAAATGAGGTCTGGATGACTCCAGGGTAGGCACTCCAGGTACTCACCCCTGCAGGCAACAGCCTTGAGGGAGATTTCACACTGTACCTCGGGGCTTTGGAAAGGAAACTTGGAAAGCCTTAAACAAAGCAAAGAAAATCAGCAGTTCTGTCTTTTCTGCCTAATTTGGGCCAAGTGTGTGTCCGAATTTTTATGTAAGTGGGGCTTGATGTCCTATTTGGCTCGGTATGGACTTCCCCATCTTGCTCGTGGGGAAAGACAAACACAGACGTATTTTTCTTCAGATTGGTTTGTATTTAGAGACCGTCCACGTGCAAACTCAGAGGGATGAACTGACATCCACCTCTTTCTTTCGCGGTGGAAGGGACTGCTCTCCCTCAGGATGCCTCTCCACACTCAGCAGTCCCAGCTGTGCATCCCAAGGTGCTGTTGGTGGGCATTTAATGACTCCTGAGCTGAGACTGGGCAGAATTCATTTCACCCCGATGGTTCTGATGGAGAGATGTTTTTCATTCTGGAAGCTGCAATCGAATATAGCCAGGCTGGAGGCAGAGCAGCAGTTGGTGCCTCTGGTGGTTTTGTGCTGTGAGGCAGAGGTTTCTCAGGAATAAATCTCAGGAGACCCACTCATTTGTCCTGCTCTCTTTGCCATCACACCAACCTGTCTTGTCACGCTCCTGAGACTGTTCCTTTGTGCTCAACCAGTAACTAAAATCTGTTCTTCCTTTCCCACACGCTGCAGTAAAAGAGCAGATAAGGTGAAATACCTCTAGACCTGAGCAAAGACGATGAGCCTGGGCTCTGCTAGGTGGGTCTTCCATGGAAAATCTTCCTCAGTATTCTCACTGCTAGGACAGTGGGGGAGAGAGATTACCTTTTCAAGGCTGGGTAGAACTTTCCAGGGGTCTCTATTTATCCCTAAGGCTGCACAAGGAGGCTTGGAATTCAGGACAGCTGGATGTTGGCCGTGTCTTCCCTCAGCCAGGCTCTTCTCTCCAAACCCATCAAGGATTTGCTGGCATTTCCCAGAGCCCTTAGCAGGGACATGGGGGATCCACAAGTGCAGCCACATTCCCCAAACCCCACCTGCCGTCTATTTTGGCTGAGACTGGCGTGTCCCAGGCTTTTAACCTGTTTGGATAACATTACCTTTTTTGCTTGGGCCTAATCCCTCTCTGTGTTGGGAACATTTCTGCTCCCACTTCCTCCCAGTCTTTAAAGAGAGTGATTTGCCCAGAGAAGCTGTGGCTGCCCCACGCCTGGAAGTGTCCAAGGCCAGGTTGGATGGGGCAATCTGGGCGTCCTGCCCGTGTCAGGGGGTGGAATGAGATGATCTCCAAGGTCCTTCACAACCCATACCAGTCTGTGATTCTATAATTTCATGATTCATGCAGAGCAGAGGAGTAAAATCTTGGATCCCACTGCTTTATAAGCAGACAGGATAACATGAATAACTCACAAACAGTCTGACAAAACCTCAACCACCGAAGAACCTGCAGTGCAGTAGAATGAAGGTTGTGCAAAATCCCTGCTTTTAGTGCAACTGCTGCTAAGAACCATGTGCATGCCTCAGTTTGGTGTTCTTAAATCTGAAGTGGGGAGGGCTAATCAAGCAGAGGCCTGATATAGTCGAAGGGTTACGGTATCCGCATGTGCCACATTGACCTTTCGGTAGCTGCGAACCGGCCAGCACTCCCATCCCTCCCCCACAGCCTGGGACAGCTGTAAACATCCCCATAATAAAGACACAATTGTGATATCCTATTTATTTTCCATTAAAAACCAGCCTGGCACAGGCTTAGGTTGCCCGAGGGGCCGGGCAAGCGGAGCCCGCCCGCGTCCTCCTGCCACGACCCGGGCGCTGGAGCCGCGGGAGCACCGCGGGCCGTGGCGGAGCAGACAAACCCTCTGGTGCTCTCCCCATGCCCCTGGAGCAGAGCCTGGCGCCGGCATCTCTAGGAGATGAAAACAACAGCCCTCTTCCCTCTCCTCCTCTCACCAGCTCTTCCCATCCCTGCTTTTCCCCCGGGTGCAGGAGCTGAGGGTGGGGAGGGGGGCAGGAAGTCGCTGACGCGTGTGGTTGGATTTTAGCTTGAACACCGTCCAGAAAGGAGCACCAAATATTAGTAAACAGATCAGGAAACATTTCCGTGTTTGGCAATAACTCTGCTTTTCCATGGCAGCGATCTCCAGTGGTTTTTCTACCGGAGAAAAAGACCCCGCTTGGTTGATTTGTTTAAGTTGCAGTAACCTTGGTTCCTGGGCCACCTTCAGATCCTGACCTTCAAACTCAGGTCTTTGGGCGCTGCAGCTCCTGACTTTGTGCATGGAGTTGAGTCCCTGCCTTTGTGCATGGAGTTGGACATGCCCAGGGGATTCACAGGACTCTGGTGCCATGTCCAGCATCTCTGTCGTGATCCAGGCTGAAAAGGAAAGGATCAAGATGGTTGGCCTATTTTGCTTCTGAAAAGAAGATTGTGAAGCTGTTTCCTTGCTGGAATTATTCTGTTCCAGTGGGCTCCTCAGGGCAACGGCCAAAGGCCTGTCAAGTCCTGGTGGTTCAAGCTGCAGTCAGTCACATTAGGAAGAGGACACAGGAGTGAAATCTTAGTTTTGCCACTTCTTGACATCCTCAGGTCAAGCCTGGGATGAACCCAAGCTGCTCATCCTACAATATGTGGGGGGGGGGAAAAGAATGGCCCTGATTTTGGACGACCGAACGGGTGGTTCCCTCCGGCACCATGTGGCAAACCCTGCTCTCTTCGCTGGGAGTCCCACTCAATCTGCTCAAATTTAGGTCCTTGGATAAGAAGCACGTGGTCACAGACTGGTTTTGGAAAGAAGGACTCATTTTGTGCCCTGCACCTCCCACTGCAGGTGTTGATGGGTTTTGGTGCGGATGGAGGTGCCGTCAGCATCAGGAAGAGCAATTGAGAGGACGAGAGTCAAAAATGAGCTTTGTGAGGGGAAGATGATTTCCCATTTCCAAGACAATCCTGGTCCACCAGCAACCCTATAAGAAACAAGGAGGAAAAAGAAACAGAATGTGACTGGTTTCATGTTGAACTTCATGAGGTGGTGTGAGAAACCATATGACACCTCACGTGACCGAGTCATGGGACCGCGGGAATCATCCCAAAAAAACACATCTCCTTGGTGATGCTAAGAAGGTGACACTGTGACACCCAGAATATGCCACTCCTCTGTGGTTTTAAATGGTGAAATCAGTGCTGCCTGCAGTAATTAATAAGTGGCATGTCTATTTGGGAACCAGTGTCTCCAGTGAGATGCCACCACACAAGTCACCTTCTGCTCTTGCTGTTTTCCTTCCCATACCTTTGCCCTCCTTTTTCTGGTTTGCAAATATAAGGGGCCTTGTGCACAGAGAAACTACTTGGAAATGCAGCTATCTCCCAAACCCCACAACTTTCCTCCTGCCTTCTGCTCAGGAGACTGGCTCCCACCCTGAGCATGGGACTGCCCCTGGAGCCGTGCTGCCCACCTTCTATTTGGCTGGTGCATCCCATGCCATGCTGTGCCTTTCCCTGGTGTCTGTGTCTCTTTCTGGTTTTTGGGTTTTTTTTAATCGCCAGTGAAGGGAAGAAATGCAGCATCTGAAATCTCAGCTGTGCCCAAAAGATGACACTGCTCCCCATGGTTTTATTCCAAAAGCTCGTGGAACCATCTGTCCAGGTGAGTGCCACTGAGGAGGAGTTAGACCGAGTGCTATAATAAAAGAAATTAAGGGGGAAAGCCCCCTCTCCTCCATCACCTCTGGGCTGTGATGCCATCCCATGTATGGCTGTGGGTTGTGTGATATTCCAGAGGTTCCAGTGCCCTCCCCACCAGCACCCAGAGGGGCAGGACCTTTGCAATAGATGCAGGAAGGGTTGGGAAGGTTGTTTTCGTTTGTGCTGCAAAAGATTCTGTCCTGTGATCCTGGGTCTAAGGACAATTCCCATGCAGCAGGATTAGACCCCAAATTTCCCTTCCGTGGCTCTTTGCAACACGATGAGATGCCCACAGGATTTCCCAGATCTTCTGTTGGTGTTTGCAAGACATTATTGTAGGGAGGTGAAAACCGAACGACAGAATCACAGACTGGTTTGTGTTGGAAGAGACCCTAAAGCTCATCTTGTTCAACCCCCGTTCCATGGGCAGGGACACTTTCCAGTGGACCAGGTTGCTCCAAGCCCTGCCCAACCTGGCCTTGGACACTTCCAGGGATCCAGGAGTAGCCACAGCTTCTCTGGGCAACCTGTGCCAGGGCCTCCCCACCCTCACTATTCTCTCCCTTGCCCCATTCTGGGCTTCCTTCAACCCCAGCAGAGCACAGTGTTACAAAATTGTGCAGGTCTGGTGTCCAAAGGGAAGCCTGCAGGACCAGCTTTGCCATAAAATCAGTCATGTGAGGAGTGGCTGGGGGGGCTCAGCCTGGAGAAAAGGAGGCTCAGGGGGGACCTTCTGGCTCTGCAACTCCCTGACAGGAGGGGGGAGCCGGGGAGGGTCGGGCTCTGCTCCCAGGAACAGGGACAGGAGGAGAGGGAACGGCCTCCAGCTGTGCCAGGGGAGGGTCAGGTTGGACATCAGGAGGAATTTGTTGCTGGAAAGGGTGGTCAGGCCTTGGCAGGGGCTGCCCAGGGAGGTTTGGAGTCCCCAGCCCTGGAGGTGCCCAAGGCAGGCCCAGCCGTGGCACTCAGTGCTCTGGGCTGGGGGACAAGGTGGGCATCAGGCACAGGGGGGGCTCCATGGGCTGGGAGATCTTTTCCAACCTAAATGATTCTGGGATTCTATAAATCACCCACAGCCAGCCCAAAAGCATCCCAAGGAAATTCCTTGTGCAGCCTCCCAGCACAGCTGGGAAGTTAATGCCCCGATTTAAGGGGCTTTGCTGGTAATGGGGCTGCAGATTAATCGTGCGCTCACCTTCTGCAGGGCTCAGCTGCAGCTCTCACTCCCCAGTGAAAGCCCTAAGCGTGCCAGTGTGCTTTGACAAGGTTCCCAAATCATTTCTACCCTTCTCCTCTGCATGTCAGGCCTCCATGCAGCGAACAGAACTGTGCTGAGGAGCCTGAATCTGTTGCTTGCAATGGCCAACTGGGAATAAGAGTTACTTCTTTATAGCAGATGTGTAGCCCAAAGTTCACCACAAGTGCACTCACATCGAGAGCACAGCGTGTATTGTTCTGCGAGAAGGCGAAGCTCAGCCCTTCAAAAGACTCTGGAACAACTAATTTCATTATTCGAAGAATAAAGTGAGGGAGAGAGCGCCAAAATTAACCCTCTGGCTGCTCCCTGGGAGCAGGGATTTCTGTAGCACCCTTGAGTTCAACGCTTGTGCTCACAAACGCAGGCAGAAAATCCGCTTTGCAGTGCCCTGTCTCTGTTTTTCTCACTAGTTTAGGAGCTGAATATCTTACTCCTTTCAAAAATGACTGACTGGACAGAGACCAGGCTGAGAACCCCCACGCGAAATCCTCTGCTTGTACATTGCATCAGCAAATATGGCTTGGGAATTTCATCTCCAGTTATGACCTCCAGGGAAAATCAAAAGCAACAAATCACGTATTTTATTTTTTTTTCTTTAAATTATCCATATAGAAATAAATTTTTTTTCTTACTGACCGAATTAAAAAATAACATTTGCAGACAAGAACAAAAGAAGTCCCACAAGAAAACTTCACCTATTTTTTAGGTAGATTTGAGCGAAGAAAAGTACATTCCTAGGGTTTCCAGCAAAACCACTTTAACTGGTGTGGACCTTTGCCTATGCTATTTATTTGCTCAGAGGAAGAGATGAATGCAATCCCTCTCTGCAACCTTGATTTTAGCCTGGTGTGGTTCCCATTAATTCAGCATGACCAGAATCTGCCCAAAAGCTGACCCTTGACATTGGAATTTTTAATCATTGCAATAGCAAACCTTCTGTGCCTCTGCTTTTGCCGCAGCCACGCTCCAGCCACACACCAGGGGATGGGAATAGGGAGGTTCAGCTCCTGGTGTTTCCCTGGGGAAACCCACACAGGCTTTGTAGGACGAGGCCCACCTGGTTTCACCTTGCTCACAGTGCAATGCCAGCAGCAAGGGCAAACCATTTCCCCTCCTCCACATCCCCTGCATTGCTTGGCCATGTGGTGTGCGAATTATTCCTGAAACTCCCCCTGCCTGACCAAATCCCCCTCCACAGAGCTGAGCAAGCATCAATCCTCCCCTCCCCATCGCTGTTTCGCTTCCCAGTTCCAGCACACGGTGCTGGGGGTGCAAATACGAGGAGTTCTTTTGTCTTCAGAAACAGCCAGAAACCATCTCCAGCCACATTTGGGGCTGAAAACCCAGTTTTCTGTCAGCAACCCAGAGCTGTTGTGTGTCCTGCTCAAAAATTCCTTTGGCAAGTCCTTCGGCAAGGGCCAGGGGGCTGGCTGGAACACTGGACTGGGATATGTTGTGGGGTTAATTTGTGCTTGCTGTGTGCTTGTGGTTTGCATTCCCAAGCTGGCCTCCAAAACTGCCTCTTAACTAAAAGGGAAGTGGGATTTGCACTGCACAGGTGTGCTGAGGGAGGCAGCAAATCCAAAACGACTGGGATGCAGGGGGCTGGTAATCCAGGTTTTTGGAGCAGAATTGCTCCAGTTATCCCTACAAAAAGATCAATACCCACGCACAGCCAATGGCTATTGCTACTACACATCCGTGAGCAGCTCGAGGACGAAAATCCCAGAGTGTTTCCGAGACTCCCTTTCCCCCGTGATGGGGGATTGGCCACGTGTGTGCTCCCTGCACACCAAAGGGCTGTGCCTCCCTAAGCTTCGGGGTGCTGAGCTGGGGGTTTCTGTGCTCTGAAAAGGTAGCAAAGGAGAGTGGCCGAGCCCCTCCTCTCCTGCCAGCTCATCCCCTTTCCCTCTGCTCTGGGCAAGGAAAGCAGCTTCCAGGACGGAGGCTGACCTATATTCCACGCTGAGCAGTGCCTGACTGCCCACTAGTTTGTTGTGTGTGTGTTTGTTTTTTTTTTTTTTCCCATTTTTCTCCCCCCAGTCAGGGCTGAAAAAAAGAAAAGGCAGAGGACGGTCAAAACCGCGCAGGGTGCGAGCATCACTTCCCTGCCCCGAAACAATCCGGGGGAAATCAGGCAGGTCCTCGCAGCAGGGCGTGCTCTGCTTTAAAGACCTTGACGTGTGTGACCATCCTGTGGGGGAGAGATCTGAGGGCACGATAGCGCTGGGAAAGGAAGGATGTTTCGGCACCGGCACAGGTGAGGGAGGAGGTGCCACCCGGCTCGGCAGGAACCCTGCGCTGCGCAGATAATCTCACGCCGAGCTGCGGTTCACCGCAGCGCCCTCGTGACCGGCTGAGCGGTCGGGCAGGGGAACGGGCTCCTTTTCCCACAGCAGGGCCCGAACAGGCGTGGCAGGGCTTGGCTGGGGCACAGCCGGGGCTTTCTGCTCACCCGTGTGGCCCTGGCTTGCATTAACACCCCCCTTTCCCGGCATCAAGCCCCCCTGCCCCAGATGTTTCAGAGCAGCTGGGGAGAAAGGGTGACAGCCACACACGGCGCCGTGCACGAGGACCTGTTCGGGGTTTGTTTTGGATGATGCCCGAAGAACCCGGTGATAGTGATGCACCCGGTGATAGTGATGCACCCGGTGATAGGGATGCACCCGGTGATAGGGATGCTCAGCTGTTACGGGATGAAAATTGGGGAATGACGAGAATCTTTTGCTCACCGCAAAATCTCCCCACCCCGGATTCAGCAATAACTCTCCGGGGGTCAGTTCTTGCCTGTTTCCACCCATTCACCCCCAGAGGAGAAGTTTCGCTTGGCTCTGGAATGAGAGCCGGCCCCCATCTCACTCCTCCTCGGTATAAAGGGCTGTGTCACTGCCCCTGTGGAGCCGCGTCTTTCACAGCACCTGGAAGCGCCGCCGGCCGTGGTGTCATCACCGGCTGATCTTGGAGGTGCCACCTGAATGTGGGAATTAAGCAAAAATCCTAAGGAGGCTAATGGCGAGTCGGGCAGAGCGGAGCGGCAGCAGAAGGCTCCGGGATTTCAGGGCTTCAGCTCTGCCCCGCAAAGCGGCTTAGGTACGGCACATCTGAGCCAGAGACTGGATTAGAGGCAAAACCGGCTCTGGCTCCAGGGAAATCTCTGCACAGAGAGCTCAAGGTGCTCGCTGGGCAGCTCAGAGAGCGCCCTCGTCCTCCCCCCCGCCCTCGGCAGTGCTTGGGCTCCTGGTGCCAGCACCACCTCCTGCTGGCACGGCACCGGCCTTTTGGAGCTGGATTTGGCAGCGTGGAGCAGCTGTGGAGACCACGCTGTGCTTGCCCAGGCACCCAGGGCTGGGGCTGCAGCTCGGGCTGGGTGGCCCAGGCACAGTTTGGGTGATGCAGGGTCAGGTTCCTCTTCTCTGCTGACTAACTCAAAGAGGAACTCGTGTGTCAGGGTGATGCCACTGCTGGCGCTGCACCAGCACAGCATCGTCCCTCCACCAAGGAGAAGCGTGGTCACGGTGGATGGGGATGCCCCAACTTGCCCAGACACGACCCAAGCAAACTGTTTTAGCTGTGGTGGTGTTGGTCCTCCTTGGTCATACGTGCCAAATAGGACGATGCTGGCACATCCCAAGGGCAACAAGATCCCTAGGAAATCCTGGCCTCTGGGAGAGCAGAGTGGCTTTCACTGCAGGGGGTGTCTCACACAGCTCAGTGCTGTGAAACCCCCCGTGTGTTTTCAGCTGGGCAGCACCTCCTTTTAAAAATGAAAAAAAACAAACAAACAAACAAACAAAAACCAAACCAAAACCAAACCCTCCAAACTGAAATTAATCTCTTCATTTATTTTCAGATGCCTGCACAAAAAGACAGCCCAGATCTTCGGAGGCGTGGGATTTGGGAACTGATGTGGGCCGAGGAGCTGGGTGCCCGTCTCCCTTTCCAAGCTTTTTTTGGAAATGGGTTCAATTCCTGCAAAACAAAAGCACTGAGGGCGATGCAGGCAATTTTGCAGGATCTGTAAGAGTTACCCCAAACAACAGCCATAATATGATGGGCTCTCAGCAGGGCCCTGTGGCTTCCTTCGACACTTGTGCTCTATTTTATCTGCTTTTTTTACTCCATCTTAGGGATCTGCAGGCAGGGGCAGATGCCTGGAGTGGGCAGAGGGATGGCAGGGTTGGATCCTTATCCACAGGGCCCTAAATTCATGCCAGGGAGATGCCCCTCAGGAGAGGGTGACCTGAAGCCCATCTCTGCCAGGGCCTCCCTCAAAACCCATCCTGTCATGGGACACGACAGGTCCATCTCAGCACCCGGGACATGGTGGCAGCGGCACGGACAGACTGTGGGATGGGACAGGAACTGAAAAGGAAGGATTGCTGTCACAGACTTAAAGGTACAGTTAAAGATCAGGAAAATGCATCTCTTCTGTGGCAACAGGGGAGACTTGTCCGGTTGACTTCCTGGGATTTTCCCAGGATGGCTGTGATTTCCGATTAATTGGCAGATCCATCCATCACAACCACTATCTCCCTGTTCCCATATTCCCTGATCACACTGTAAGAGCAGTGACTGCACAAGATGCCACGGGCCAGCCCTGCCAAGTGATGCTGACTGGAGGGAAGTGACCACAACTGGGAGCTAGAAGGCTTTGAGCATTTACGACCTTGGCTTTCCTTGTGCTGAGGGAAGACAATAACATCATGGTCTGGGAGCTAAAACACTCTAATTCAACTCCAGGCATTAGCTGTGGCTCGTGGCATACATGAGATCAGACACAGCCATCACCCTTGTCTGGGAACAGGGAGATAGTGGTTGTAATGGATGGATCTGCCCAGTTAATCGGAAATCACGTCCATCCAGGGAAAATCCCAGGAAATCAACCAGACAAGTCTCCTCTGTTGCCACCCTTTTGGACACAGTGGCCTCTTTGAAATATCACCCCTCGTTACCCGCCGTGCGTGGGAAAGTTGATGCCGTGTCTCCCCTGCTCCAGCTACAAAATGAGACGTGGCCACAGGGACCCTCACGTGCCCGACGCTCGGAGCGCATCCAGAGGGACACAGCCATGAACTTTTCCATTCCACCTTTCAAAAAAAACCCCCCAAAAAACCCAAAAACCCACAAGTAGTTTCTATCTAAATCATCTTAACCTGGGGGGAAGCTACAGGACAAAAGCGTTTTGATAGACTGTCGTGATGTTTTCAGGAAGAATTTCTTCACTGGAAGGGTTGTCAGGCTTAGGAGTGGAGTCCCCACCCCTGGAGGTGTCCTAGGAAGGACTGGACGTGGCACTCAGCGCCCTGGGCTGGGGGACAAGGTGGGGAATCCACAGTCTTGGAGGTCTTCTAAAAAATTCTGGGATTCTGTGCTATGAGGAAGGACGGGAGCAGATTGAGACTCGCCATGATTCGTGGTCAAAAACCTCAGGATCAAGAATCCCATGATTTAAAAAAAAAAAAAAAATCAAAAAGTAATTTTGGTCAAATGCAGGGGTATTAAAAAAAAAAAAAAGAAGTGGCTGAATTGGACTTGTCTAATGGTTAAAATTCTGCCTGGTAGATTTTGTTATTTTTAGTGCTGTGGTAGAGAGGCACTAAATAGAGGCACTAAACTTGTGACATGTGATTTAAGAGGAAGGGCGAGTTAAAATCAGATTTAGAATAAATAAATGGTTCCTTGGTTAATCAAAACTGACTTCACAGAAACACAGTTTAGAAATACTTGAAACCCTGACAGGCAGTATTTTCAACACAATTATACTTGCCGTTTATTTTTTATTTTTTTTCTTAGCATTTCAAATCAAATTCCTTGTTCATTCACTCACATGCCCATTTGTACCCTTCCCTGGACCTGCCCTGCTATTTCTGCACCTGTTCTGCCAAAATAAAGTATCAAGCTGTCTAAAACTCACCTCATTTTTGGACTGGCTGTTTATTTGAGTTTTTATGGTGGTGATGAGGCAACCCTAAGCCTGGATTTTTGAGCTGTTTCAAGTCAGGCTCCTCTCCTTGACATAATTTTTTTTACTGTATAAGTATCAGGAGACCTGGAAAGGCTGCTGGAGCTCCGTGCCTCTGACTAGTGCCAGAAAAAGCTTCACTTCAATCAAAGGAACCACTCACAGCACAGATTCTGGAAAATCCAATTTAATTCTATCCCAATAATTATTACAGCACACCGATACATCTCTCTTTATTTACTTTTGCAAGACAAAGGCCAGTGATGTTGACACTAAACTCGAATTCCATCCATCACTGGAAAATTCATCATAAATCTAGATGAAATTCAGCAGCTTGACTTGGAAATTGCTACAAATGAGACTTGACAGCCTCTGCAAGGCTCACCGCAGACTCTATGCAGCCATCGAAGTTGGAGCGGGTAAATCCATCGCCCCCACAAATCAGGAGAGGCTGAGTATGAAGAATCATTTGCCCTGGACAATTAGGCACAGCCTTTGTAACCTGGAAAAGAAAAGAAAAGTATGCAAGGAGTTGGAAGAGGAAGTATCTCATCTACCTGAGTTTCCCACTGGAAAGGTCTGTTTTCCTTAGGAAAGCCGTGGTAAGAATCCCAGAATGGTTTGGGTTTGGGAGGGACCTTAAAAGATCATCTCTCCTGGCTGTGTCACGCAGTGTTGAGCCTGTTTCAAACCTACCTGTCCATGTGGTGCTGGATCAGTGCATCCCAGAGCACCACTGGAGAATCTCAGCACGGAGACGAGGTGGAAGAAGGTAAATTATTGTGAGGGCAAGGCAGGCACGGGCAGGAAGGATAAAACAGGGAAGAAGATCGTAGAAACACAGAATCATGGAAAAGCTGGGGTTGGAAGGGGCCTAATTCCACCCAGAGATGCCACAAGATGCAGGAGGGAGGTGGGAAGAAGTAGTCTGAGAAAAGGAATGGCAAGACAAGATCTCTAAGGATGAACTGTTGAAAAAGAGAGAAGAATATCTAGAAAGGTGAAGACAGACAGAGAGAGAGAGATAAAACAAAAGGGCAGAAGCAGCACATCAGTAAACCAGCAACAGAGATCAAACCATGGGGTCCTAAAGCATGGTACAAAGAGGACAATTTTGTTCTCATCATTTCCTGATTTTCTGCCTCTGGTCCAAAGACGTGTTGGATTCCTGAACAGCTTCACTGAACAAGCCCTCATGTCCAAGGAATCTTGCTAAATCCAGGGCATTTTCCCACTGATTCAAATGTCCACTCAGCTGGCCACTGCTGAGCCATTACCTGCCACTGCCAAGGGTGGATCAGCTGCAAAACAGCCACATTTATGGAATTGGCTGCATTTTGTGTCACTGTAGCTCTTTAAAGGAGCCAATTATCTGAAATAGCCAGTTGCAACCCGTTAACAGAAGAGTATATCCAGGTATGGAAAATCCAGCCAGAGATCCTCCTTCTCAGACTAATTTTAAGTCAGTATTTAATTTATTCCTAATTTTTTTCTTACAGATCGAGCTGAGTATAAAGAATGAAGAACAGCAAAAGGTTTTTTTTGAGTGTCCTTCCTTGTTGGCCGCTCGGTGCTTGTTTGATGCTGGCTGTACCAAACAGCTCCTGGTTTGTGATCCTGACCTCAGGATCGGTATTTCCACACCTCAGCCTGCACCTTTTCACCTGCATGGCAAGATTTTGTGAGCAATGTATGAAAGACCCTCCCTCTAGAAGGGAGAAAGGAACGATCCTGCTCCTCCTTCACGTTCTTCTGGTAGTGTCCAACATAAATTCCAGATTACCCTTACTGGGATTCAGTCAAAGGTCGGACTTGATAATTTTGGAGGTGTTTTCCAACCATAATGGTTCTCTGATTCCATAGAAAGGGACTTTCTCAAAGACACGTGATGGGTTGGTTGGGAAGCTGGTGGATCTGAATGCTAATGGGGCCTCCCCATAATTAAAGCAGGGGATCCAGAACTGCAGCTGTGCTGCTAAGCAGTGTCAGTAGAATTTTGGGAGTCCTAATCCCTCATCTGCCACGGATAATTGTAATGTCTGCATTTTAATCCCAGGATTGTGCTTGGCCATGTGAAGGATGTTACAGCCGGATTTAATTAACAAGTAGGATAAATCCCATCTAAAAGAGTCAGGGGAAAGATGCACCCATCTTATCAGCTCCCTTTGCCTCTGTGGCAACAGCTTATTATAATTGAAAGTAAAGATAGCTTTAAGAGAAAGAGGGAGCTCTGTCCCAGATATTTAATTTAGGCAGTGATTATTTCATAGGGTGGCATTAGAGATCTCTTTATGGAGATAACACGTCTGACCTACACTGACTTCTTTGCAACCTAAGACATATTGACATTCATCTCCCGAATTACAGGCTGGTGATAATCCCTCCTGTGGCACAGCCAAAAAAGCACCAGCGGCTGCTGGAGTTGGGGCTTGGAGCAACCAGGTCTGCTGGAAGAAGCGTTCCTGCCCATGGCAGGGAGCTGGAATGAGATGACCTTTAAAGTCCTTTCCAACACAAACCATTCAGTGATTCCGTGACTCTGCAATCAATCCTGTGTGTCCATACTTTAGGGTGCATTAATTCTGCTTAGAAATACTTCTTCCTTGGTTTTGGGAACCCTTTCCAGAGCTGGCCAGCCAAGTGTCTGCCTGCTGGAGATAGATCCAACTCTTCTCCTCCCTACCACCTGCAGCTCTGGTGCTCACAAGCAGGAAGGTAACAGGGAAGGCAGAAGAAGAGATCAGAAGTCACAACCAGAAAACAACACCTGAACAGTGACAACTGTGTGGAGATTTAGAATTTTTTTTTTTTTTTGGCAAAAAAACCCAACCCTGAACCGATGAGAGGAACGTACAAAACATACCATGATTTTGATATGATTTATATAAATATAAATATAAATATACCTGTGCTAAGGTGGCTTTTCCAATCTACCAAAACCTAACTCCCAGAAAAATAAACTCTGTGCTAACGAGACTGGGTTCCCAAATTGGATGCAGATCAAGGGCTCTGAGCAGACTTCACAACAGTCATCTACAGCAACCTTTCCAGACTTCATAAAAAGGAGAAATTTTTAGGGGACTGCTTTAAAAGTAAATATTTTGCTGCAACTTCCACGTTCAATTTCACCAATGTAATTTAACTCGAGAGGCTTTGGGTAAACATGCAGATACACTCCAATCCTTTAGGAAATTGCCAACAATTTCCTTGGATTTTTAAAAGAAGCCTGTAAAATATACACATTTGGCTATTATTACCCTTAGGTAGTTTACTTTAAAATATTTTTCACATAACATGCTGTTAAACCAAACTGGGCCAAATCAAATAATAACAATTAGTCCCTCTGAACTCAAGGACTTGTGCTACTCTGTGGTAGGGTGGGAATTTTGCTAATAATATCCCATATTTTTTGGATGTGGAGAGAACGGATCGAGTCATGTTTTTAAATGCCAGTGAAAATCCCACTGAAGTACATGGGATTTACTTCCTTCCTGCACGCTGCTCCTGTCCCTCCTTACAAGGAGAGCTGCAGGACTTACCACTGAGCCAGTGTGCAAAAACATGGCTAGGAATGAGCTGGCTGTTGCTGGCCAGCCTTGGATGCTGCTCCATGGCTACGTGGAGGAATGTACTGTGGATACTGGGCAACCACCCCCCTTTCCTCTTGCTCTCTGAGGATGAAAATCACTGACTGATCCCATGGCAGAGTACCTGAGAGTATCTCCACTTGTGGCACTTGATGCTGCTTGGTTTAGGCAGGGATGGCACAATCCTCTCCAGGTGACTGAGAATTATCTGCTGCACCTCTGCAGGGTCTGAGTCCAGGTACTCACTCCCAAATGTCACAGTCGTGTGGACAACAAGGGAAGGCCCAACTTCGGGAGACTCTGAAATAATAAAGAAGAGAGATGCTTTTTGAAGGATTACTCCTTAATACTTGCCTTCCCCACATGCTGACCATTGTGCCTCCAGCCCAGGAGTCAGTAAGAATGAAATTATCTGGTGGTACCACCCTGTTCTTCCAGCTGGAAAAAAACCCACAAGGAATAACAACACAAGCTGTTCACAAGGAACACAGAGAAGTCAAGGGGGACAATCTCTGCAACACAGAAATACAGAGGACTTGAATCACAGAATGGTTTGGGTTGGAAGGACTTTAAAGATGATCCAGTTCCAATCCCCTGCCATGGGCAGGGACATCTTCAACGAGACCAGGTTGCTCAGAGCTCCATCCAGCCTGGCCTGGGACATATCCAGGGATGATGGGGCAAGGTCTTTGCTGTATTTCAGCTGAGACTGAGCTGGTGTTTGAATTAAGTGCTTCCCACTCACTCCATTAACCAGAAATTCCCTCTCTTGGAAGCAGAAAGCCTTCTCTAGTTAAACCCTTGTTTGAATTTGCACATTCCTAGAAAAATATTTTAGTTTCAGCTAACGAGTGTTTTATGAGCAAGGAACCCACAAAGGAAGAGGCAGCTGAACACTTTCTGACCAGTTCTGGCTGTGAGGTACCAAGCTTGATAGAAGTCTTTATCTCTGCTGTGTCAGTGATGAGATTCCAGCTCCTCAAGCTGGAGACCTCCCTTTGGGAAGACGACAAATTCCAGCTTTCCAAAGGCAACCAAAATGTCTTCCTGTGGTAAGTTTTCTGTCCTGGGCTGATCACTTCAGCACCCACTACCGAGGTGCAGCAGTGCCAAGTCTGGCACCCACAGCAAGCACGAAACCCACGGCTTTAACTTCAACTGGAAGGACCCCCTCACCGAGTCTCTTTTGGGGGGGCCAGCTCAGCCAATCCTTGCCCTTGAGAACTGGGAAAACCAGGCAAAAAGGGTGGGAAGATGTTTCCTGATTTCACAGGCCGTATCTCTGTGGGCATCAGCTTTTCCAGCTGTCTGGAAAAACATCAGAAATGCTACTCAGTCTTTCCTTCCCCTTTTGGGGAAGAAAACAGGGATTGTGATGTCTCTCCACAGACAATGTGAGGGACAGAAAGACCACGTGGGGAAGCCTATTAGGTACCTTGGGATTTATCACAGGGTACGTGGTATTTTGGCAAATACTTCCACGTCAACTTGGCAAAAAGGCTCATTAAAAGAGGATTTTAATAAAATAAATATTCATTGCTTGCTGTGTCGTGTTATAGCCAGCGATTCCACCAGTGATTCCACCAATGATCGCAGCCAAGGGCCACCTTCTCTCAGATCTCTCATCTCTTCCACAGCACGTACAAAACAAGTTTCTGGAGAACAGGCAGTTCGTTGAGTTTTTAATTCCTCTGAGCTACTGATAGCTTGGAGAGCTTCCAGAGGCCACTGAGTCACAGCCTTCCAGTACTGAAATATGCAGCCTGCGAGGATCAACTTTAGCCTCAAGCCCTTTTCCTTCTTCTGCAAAAAATACTGGTTAAAACAGGAGTCCAAAATAGATTTTTCCCTGAAAGCAATGGGGGGATCTCAGTCCTGATGCCCCGTGGGAGAACGACTGTCGGGGGAGTAAAACCCGTCATCTTCCTCCCAGTGCTTTAGATCAGGCTGCAACAACCTGCTGGGAAATGAGGGCTTCTGGTGAGATCTTAATTTCCTTTATTTGTGGCAAGGATGCAAGCTGGCCATGGCCACGACACGAGGGTCAACCCTGTCCTGGGGGGCATCGGGCCCCGCATCGCCGGCCGGGCCAGGGAGGGGATTGTCCCGCTCTGCTCTGCCCTGGGGCGGCCTCTCCTCAATATTGGGGCAGTTTGGTGGGGGGACACAACATCAGAAAGTTCTGATGCCATCAGAGAGTGTCCAAAGGAGGGCAGTGAAGATGGGGAAGGGCCTCGATTTGAAGCCGTGTGAGGATGCTGAGGGCACTTGGTGGGTTCAGCTGGAGAAGAGGAGGCTGAGGGGAGACCCCACTGCAGTTCCAACTTCCTTGGGAGGGGCAGAGGAGGGGCAGGACTGAGCTCTGCTCTGAGGGGAGCAGGGACAGCACCCAGGGAATGGCTGGAGCTGTGTCAGGGCAGGCTCAGGTTGGATCTCGGGAGAAGGTTCTTCCCCCAGAGGGTGGCTGGCACTGAACAGGCTCCCCAGGGCAGTGGGCACAGCACCAAGGCTGCCAGAGCTCCAGGAGGGTTTGGATGATCCTCTGGGGCACAGGGGGTGACTCTTGGGGATGGTCCTGTGGGGCCCTGAGCATTGGGGGGGTTCCATCCTTGGGGACTGCCTCAACTCTCCTGGACATCTGCTGTAGCTGCGACATTTGCTCTGCCGGGAGCAGGGACAGCCCAGAGTCCCTCGCCCAGCTGGAACCCTGCAGAATTGGTGTAAATCCATGAAAACAGAGGAGGAGAACCTCCATCACTGAGCAGCATGAAGTACAAGCTGTCACAGGGAGAGGACACATCAGCTACCTGGAAGGGGTGTCAAGTGCAAAGAGCATGGAAGTGATTAGGGCTCACCATACGCTGCACTTTGGCCAGTTGCAGCCGTGAATTAAGCAGCAAAGTCTTCCCATGTTGAACTTCCTGTGGAAACTGGAACTTGACCTAGAACCTGGGAATGAGGGGAAAGGTTTTTGGATTGTGAGCAGAAGGCAGCAGCCATCAGCTCCTTAACGTTTTGGGACTGTTTTGGGACTGTCTCAACACTCGTCATTAATTCCCAGCTGGAGAAATCACACGGGCTGTGTTAAAAAAGAGAAGGACAGACTGCTGACAGTGAGAATTTAAACAGGATTAAGCCTTTTAGGAGTCTTATCTTCCAGAAAAAGGATGGGGCTAATAAAAGATCCCTGGAAAAGCACACAGAGAACAGAGCTCACTTGCCCAGCACAGTGGTTTGCAGCTCCAGGACATCTGGTGTCAGAGAGGTGGCTCTTAGCTTTGAGTAACACCTTTAGTGTGGAATTGTGGTGTCCTGGGTGAAGCTGCTCAGGCTGGAAGCATAGCTGTCACTGTCACAGGTGGGATACAAAGACCCAGGGGTGAATTCCTCCAGGCACTCTGTACTGCAGGACAGTGACAAAATGAACAGCCCGAGTCTTCCCACAGGGACCTCCTTCTGCCCCGAGAAGTTCTCAGATGGTATTAAGAATGTGAAGTCAGCTCCTGTGGTGGCCATGTCATCCTTACCAACAGTCTCAGGGAAATCACAATAAAGTAAAGCATATAAAATGATGATGAAAACAATAAACCAAAGCATATGTTCTTGAAGAAAGCTCACGGTGGATCACCTGTCCACCAAAATCTCCTTCCTTGCAAAATGCAAAAGCTACTTTTCTCTGACGAATCTATGCCAAGGTCAGGGTTCAGAGTCCTTAAATTCAAAAGGGATTTTAGAGATGAGCTGCAATCCCTGGGATCCACGGAGGCCTGAAGTTTCCTCAGAAAAGAGAACACCATCAGAGCCTGAAAGTCAGAGGATCCGTTTGGCAAATGGTCAGGATGGTGTCTCGTCATGTCCTGGGACAGGCTGAAAAGTAACTGCGGAGAGAGAGAGAGAGAGAGGAACTGGAGGGTAACATGGATTTCAAGGCACCAGGAAGGGGACAGAGCACAGTGCTCTTGGGACTGCATCAGTGGCAGAAGGTGCCCTGCCCTTCGACACTGCCAGGGGGGACTTGGCAAAGACAGGGAGAAGCAGCTACAGCTCCTACTATCCCCAAGAAAGCAGAAACCAACTGGATTTTCCCAAACAGTAATATTCTAGGAGAGATAACCGTGTCCAAGGGCCACTGTGGAGCATGTTTTGCAGTTGCTCAGCTTGAAAGGCTTTGAAGCAAGAAATCCTAGGCCACAAGGGACACAGCGCCCACCGAGGCGTCAAGGACAGGGCGTTCAGAGAGGCTCATCAGCCTTGACCTCAGAAGTGGTTGTGCTGGTTTAGGACTGAAGTACTTTTGTGGAGAAGCATGAGGCAGCACGGGCTGGAATATGCACGCCCTGGAAGTGGCCTGTGGTGGCTCACAGGCTCTGCAGAGCCCACAGATCCACCGACCCTTGGGAGAACGAGATCAACTTTCACAGAGGCAGAGAAAGTAAGCAGCCACGACCTGCTGATGAGTTTGCAGGCTCCACAGATGCATCCACAAAACTTCCACAGAGAGGGTGGAAAATTCTTCCCGGTTCAGCTGTGCTGACATTAAAACTTGCTGGACAGCAAATGTGGACAGAGCTTGAAGAATTTCCTGTCTTCGCCAGCGGGGTTTGCTTGGACTCACTTCCCAGTTCATTTATTAGTGTGTTCAGTAAATACTCACCAGAACATTGTCTGCCTCAGAGTCACAGGACTTAGGGAGGGAGGGAGGAACCTCTGGAGGTCTCTAGTCCAACCTCCTGCTCAAAACTGGAGCCAGCTTCAAAGGGAGATCATACTCCTACTGTTGGAGCGCTCAGGGATCGATCCAAGGGTTACAACCTGGTCTCCGGAAGAGAAATGTGTATGGACGCGACAGGCACACATCTCCCACAGGAATGTTTTCTGCCTTCTTGGAGTGAATGGTGTCAAGTATTTTTCTCATGTTCCTGCCCAAAATCTGGAGTCATAACAGACACTGATAAAAAAACAAGAGGTGGTTGTTCCCTGCCCCTCAGGATTTTTTGCAATCATACCATGAGTAGCATGAGGGGAAGGGAAAGGCCATTTGCCACACCAAAAAAAAAAAAAAAAACCAACCAAAAAAACACCCACAGAAAAAACCAAAAAACAACACCCTGAAGATTAGGCTGCAAAGGAAATGCTGCTGGGTCAGCGTGGAGGGCAGAAGAGAAGCTGGACACCTCCAGACAGGCTGGAACTGTATCCCTGCACCCTGGGAGGAATCAGCACGCTGCCAAAAGAGAAGTCAACATGCAGGACTCATAAAACCGAAAAAAAAAAAAAAAAAAAAAAGAGCAGTGATTAAGTTTGCTACACCCAGAAAATAAGCAAGAGAAATGGAGGTTCAGTTCCAAAATGCCACGCTGCTATTTGGCAGAAGGGCTCGTGAGCTCTCCCAGTTATCCTCAGAAGATCCCGAGGTTTGTAAGGTCCCATATTCTCCCTGGAATAAAATCTACTCTATCTGACAAGGCACATTTGGGAGGAAAAATTCTACTTTCAATTCTACTGAGAAGATAAAGGAATCTATATTTTAAAATAAAAAAGGATACTCGAGGATTACACCGAAACCCTAAAAACCTGTAAGAGGGATCTTCCCTTTAAATGATACAGCCCTGGAGTGAAAGAAGGGAACCACTTCCATTTTTATGTGTCATCTATCTTTAGTCCTCCGGAACGCAAAGAGATGCAAAGACTGCGGTATTACAGAAATAATTTATAGTGGAGAATTCCCACTGTCCCCCCAACCAGTTATAAATATTGATGGGGTGTTTAAGGCAGCCAATCGCACAAATATTTAATATTCATGCACGGGGAATTCAACATACACTTCTTGTAGGCTCTTCCTTACGTAACGTTCCAGCGTTCCCTCTGCGGATGGGGGTGGGATTCCTACAGGCAGCAGCTGAGACCCTCAGCTGATGGAAACAGCCTTCCTGGTCGGAGGGTCACGCCAGGGAATGGCCTGAAGTTGTGTCAGGGGAGAGTTAAGTTGGATCTCAGAAAGAGGTTCTTGGGCACTGACCAGGCTCCCCAGGGCAGCGGGCACAGCCCCAAGGCTGCCAGAGCTCCAGGAGTGTTTGGGCAACGCTCTCAGTGACGGGGTGGGATTGTTTGCGGTGTCCTGAGCAGGGCCAGGAGCTGGATTCGATGATCCTGATGGTTCCCTTCCAACTCAGCATATTCTGTGATTCCACAGGGGTCCTGACTCCCAACGCCACTGTCACACCACGACACTCCCTCCCGACAGCCTGTTCCATTAAACTGCATGTACCAAGTGAACTTGGGAATAATAATTGCGTATTAGACAGCAGCTGGGTAAGAAAATCCTTATTCTGTGACAGTGAGTCACAGGGTTCCATGGATCACCACAAAGGTGGGCAGGTTTTCACCCCCACAACACGTTCGTGGCTCACCCCGGTCACGGTCGCAAGGCGAGCGAGGACCAGAATCGGGCAGCGCTTGCAGCTCCTAACGAGCTTGATGAAACTCAAATGCTGGTGGTTTCTCTCGAGCTATTCTATGCCAACACACTCTTGGTATATGCAATGCATTTAATAAATAAAACATATACTTACTCGACTGCCGTCTTCCAGAAATAGATGAGAAGTGTCTGCCTTGTGGGATGTTCTCCAAGCCTTACCAAGCAGTCATTTCAAGGATTCTCCATGATTATAAAAGCACACACTGGCTAACTCTGCACTGGGCTGAACAGCCTCAATTATATAACTCATTACTACTTCCAAGCGTGCTTAGTGGAAAGAACAGGAGTTGTAGAGTGAGATGATGGGAGACAAATTGGCATGTGCATGAATCAACGTTTAAACAAAGGAACTCCGGCTCTTTCCTGGAATAGCAACATTTTGATGTCTCAAATCCCCCGACACTGGTTTCATAAACGCGGTAACGTAAACCATGTGCTGGGTGGTGATTTTCTGAGGACCTTCCCGCTTTCATTGTGTATTTTATTACAGGCCAAATGTGACATTAAACGCTATCCGCTGCGGCTTGGAGTTAAATACTTGCTCTGTTCAGAATAGCAACACTCAATTAAACAGCATTTTTCATGATCTACACCCTCTATTGTCGCTGTGTTAAAGGGAAATAATGGGAGCACTGACCTATATTGCGTTTCTTATTATCGATGGAGATGAAGCGTATGCAGGGATTATCAGTGATGTACTGAGCAGCCCAGGGGACATCAATCCGTGTACCAGCTTCATAAAAAAGTCCCAAAGCGTAGCGGGAGGAGTAGCTCACAGATTCCAGTTGCTGCTTTTGACTTTCATTAATTACTGGGGGGGGGGGAAAAAAAAAAAAAAAGAGAAAAAAAAAAATCAGACAGATTTTCTCTCCTCTCAGAACATTAAATATGTGAATGCTGCGGTTAAGCTGATTATTCCTTCCTGAAAATGGCCAGACTGCTAAAACTAAGAATTTAATATTAAGCCTAGTGCTTTGTAATTTTTTTTTCTGGGACACCTCTTCATGAAGTTTTAATGGCGCATTATGTAGAGTATGTCCTTCACACACAACCCTCCCCCCAGCTGGTGGTGGTTCATCTCCCAGCTCTCTGCGAGTTGCCTCTGACTGGAAACTTCAAATACCGGTGACTTTTCCCCAGACCTTTACTCAAAATGGTGGATAAATAGGAATAAGGGGTTTGGGTTGCCTCAAGCACACCAAGTAAATAGTTGCTTGGCTCAACAAAAAGCTAAATGACTTCACATATCGCCAAAATGAACCCAGAGACTCTTGAATGTCTGGGGGAAATAGCCCCACAACTTGTGTGTCACAACCTGAATGAAGAAAAATCTGTGTTTCAGACACACAAAGGGTTTGTAGTGAAGTTCAGTTCCTTCAGCTGAAGGTATTTTAAAGCAGTTTACAGAGCAAATATGAATCCATTCCTCCCCGTGATCAACTCCTCTATCTCCCAGTTTGCTTTTTGCCTCAAAAAAAAGAAGGACACTGGTGTGACTGACCCTGATGTTCCTCAGACCTGGCAACCAGGATGGCTTCCTCACACGCTGCCAAGGAACTGGTATTCCCTGCTGTGCCAGAGCAAGGCTCAAAGAACCAGGGCTATAAATCCTACTCCATGTGACACAGCCCCTCCTGAGCCCCCCAGTCCCCTCACTGAGGCTCCTGGATTGTCTCCCCCATCCCACCACAACCTCCACACCCACACCAGCCTGACCTAACCCCCAGCACATCAGAGGATCACAAGTCAGATTCCATCTCCAATCCCGTCAGAAACCAACCCTGAAACGTCTCCAAGAAAAACTCTCACGAATTTTGAGGATTTTCCCCATGTATTTTCCCCACAAATATGCTGGGAAATGGAGAAACGTGGGGGAGAGGGCAGAAGGAAACACAGATCAAACCGTGAAAGCTGGAGAAAGAAAAGGAGGAGAAATGAGGCATCTGGCAGGAGGGGTGGTGGTGGAGATGGAGGAAGCCAGAGGACAGGATTGGCTGAGCACAGTGGGGTTGGAAGGAGCTCCCCTTTCCCTCTCCAGTCCAACACTCCCTCTGAGAAGATGCCAAGGGTTTCAGTTGCCTCTCATCTCACCCCTGACACCTGGATCATTCCAAGGAAGATTTACTCCAAGGTCGCTCTGCCTTCCCCCAGGGCAGGCTGCTCCCCTGGGATCCAGGGCTCCTGGGTGCCTAGGGCTCTTTGCCCAAACTCCAGAGCAGCCTGGCATGGAGACCACCCCAGGCTGCAGCAGGGCCCTGAGTTTCATCCCGCTTTTCCGTGCCATCCAAACATTTTGTGTTGACCCAGGCACTGGCAGGACTCCCCCAGCTCCCTGCGTCTCCTGCAGGTTGTCATCTCCTTCCTCCTCCATCCCTCTGCTCTTCCACAGCTTCTCTCCAGCTTTTGGGAGATTCCACGACCTGGCAAAGCCTGTAGGACCAGGAGGGAAAGGGAAGGGATTAAGCAGGGCTGTGGGGCGGACTGGAGGACTGCCCTGGAGGAAAGGATGCCAGAGGACCTCGCACATCCAGCCCCAGTGGAAATATTATTCCCTGGCCTGTGCTAAGCTCCAGCTGAAGCCATGGATTTAACAGTGCAGGCACATGGTGCCAGCCTCCGGGAACCACCTCAGGGCCCTTTTCCAAGTGGGAACAGCGGCGTTGGCGATTTCAGTGGTGCCCGTCCCGGTTCCTCCTGGCAAAGCACAAGAGCCCAGACAGGGAAAAGAGCTGCTGCTAAACACATTAGGCACATAGGATGGCACAAATCTCACCCAGAAACCCCCCTGTTCCTCTTGCAAGTAAGGGCTCTGCACAGCTGGGTTCTGAGGTGTCCACCACCAACCAGCTCCCCCCTTCCTACAGCATGATAAACAATCACCATGTGTTGCACATTCTTGTTGTGCTTCGAGAGGATATTGAAGTCCTATAAACAAGCAAACAAACACGAAGCTCTAACATCCCATCTAAAGCACTACTCTTTGTCCAGGTTACTCTGGCAACTGACTTCCCCTTGGGGAAAGAAAAATAAACAAGACCTCCCCAGGCCTGCAAGGCAAATTCCCACCACCATCACCCAGCAAAGCAGGAATGCATCTGGGATGGAGCTGAGCTGCAGGGGAAGGGACCAGCAGGTTGAAATTTGCTTCAGGTTTACTACACAGAGCCCTTCAGAAGGCACAGCCTTCGCAACCAACACTCAGCGTTGCCAAAAAGCCAAGGCAGCCAGTTGGTTGGTTCAAGACTTCCCATGTCTTTATGGACCTGCCTTCACAAGCTGTGAGGTGTGAGGGGTCACTGGGGATGGACGCCGAGCAGCAGAGCAGGAACCAGAGCTAAGCCATGATTTTGTCAGCTGTAACTACACACCTACAGACAGAGCTTGGGGCCGGGGGGTGCTGAGGAAAGGAGGATGAAGGAAATGAGCCCAGCTGGGCAACCTCACCCCCAGGAGAGGGGAGAACAGGGAGGGTAGGCAGACACAAGTGACAGAGCTCTGACAAGGGGCTGTAAACAGCCAGGGTGGCTTGTTCACAGCAGCCAGGGAAGGAATAGCTTCAGGAAGGAGTGACTTTTCAAAAAGCCTCGAGGAGATGGAATAACACACAGGCTGAGGGCAGCCTGTTACAGCGCCCAGCACATGCAGGCACTCTGGGGACGGTGACAGGCCCCTCCCTAGAGAGATGTGAACCCCAGAAACACTGAGGAGTTCAGAGAATCACAGAATCAAACCCCCGAGATCATCAAGCCCAACCTGTGACTGATCCCCCATAACCCAGAAATGACTCATACCCACCCATCCCAAACAGTCAGGTTGATATCTCAAAATTTAAAAGTGAGTTCATTCAACCACTGATGCACCAATTGGCTTTGTTATGGCTTGGGTTTTTTAAAAAAATAACGCCCGTGGTTCACTGGGTCCTAAACGGCTGCAAATTTAGTTTTTACAAGGGAGATTTCACAGCTTGAGAAGACAGGCAAGAAAGTGGCACCAAGTCTGAAATCCAGCAATGAGAAAGCTGAGCTACACGCAGAAACAAGGTTAAGAGTTGTAAGATTGAGGTTTTTCCCCTGCTCCATCCATTATGCGTTTCAGCAAGGCCAACAAGTTGATCTGAGGACATGAAGAGAACCTTCATTTCGAATTTCCATACTTTTATTGCTTTAAATGAAAACCAGACTGTTGTTTTAATGCTGTGGACGAAACCACAAAACAACTATTAATTTTTCTGCTTCCAACAAAAACGGTTAAGATGATTTTAATGACATTTTGGAAAAAAAAAAATACAACCCTCTAGTTTTCAGACCACGGAATTGCCCAGCGTATAAGAATCAGCCATAGCAATATTTTTAAAGCACTGCATAAAGACACGAAAATCTTGTATTTTCCACTGAAAAACTCAGCTCCAGCTGCACTGCGAGTGCCACTGAAGTAAGTGTCCTCTGGAGATTTCATCACATCAAAGCAAGGGGCATGCATACTTCATTTGCTGTTTCTCTAGACACTGACAGCAGAGTGGATTACTTATCTGCAACACTCCATAAATACAGCCAGGGCCTTTTATCTGCCATTCCAGTACTTTAATGTCACCTCGCTCCCTCACTCGTGTTGTGGGAAGGAGGGGACCCAGAGATCCCATTAGGGCCAGCAAGAGAGAGGAGAGCCAAGGCTTGAGCTGGCAGGCTGGGAGCACGGGCACCAGGCCATCCAGGCAGCCAGGACTGAGCCCAGCCTACCATCACCAAGGCCAGGGAGGCAAAAATAAACCCAGCTGCTCCGACGGCCAAGAACCCACTGGGGTGATCAAGGTTGAATCCTGGACATTCAGTCTTTTGCCAGCAAAGTCCAGGAGGGGATTGCAATATCACAGACTCACAGAACGGTTTAGGTTGGAAGGGATCTTAAGCATTATCTTGTTCCAACCCCCTGCCATGGGCAGGGACACCTCCCACTAGCCCAGGTGGCTCCAAGCCCCGTCCAACCTGGCCTTGGACACTTCCAGGGATTGGGGACCCACAGCTTCTCTGGGCAACCTGTGCCAGGGCCTCCCCACCCTCACAGGGAAGACTTTCACCCCAGTATCTAATCCAAACCTACTCTCTGTCAACCTGAAGACGCTTTTCTCTGCAGAGAGGCACTGCAGGAGCCACGTAGCACCTGGATCACTCACCACCAGCTCGTGGCAGCTGTCAGAGGCTCCTGCAAGGACTGGGCTTGCAGCAGCACTTTTGAGCAGGCAGAGATGGGGATGAGACACGATGGGCCAGTACAGGACCCAGCTCAGTCTGGTAACTGAAGCAGACAGGTCACCTGTGACGTCCCACCAAGTCCCACGTGCTTGCCACTCTAGGTCACAACTGCTGGGGCCAGGGAGAAACCTCGCTGAGAACTGCAGGGAAAAGCAGATGCTACAATGTGAGATGCATTGAGAATGATACTTGTTTTGCAAAGTTTCACTGTTCCTAACCCAGTGCTTCTGAAAGCCTGCGGATACTTATCCCCCCATCAAGCCACCACGTGATGTCAGAGCTCAGCTGGGATGCTTGTACCCAGCTCCTGCGTGACCACAGGGATGTGTGGGCAAACTTGGGTAATGGAATTGAGATCCTGGTCTGAAAGACTCCCGGGGAGAAGGAAAACTCTTCTGTTTCCCCATCCAGTCTTGCTGAGTGGCACGGGCGATGTTGCACCCTGACGACCAGCAGCTCCAAAGAAGACAACAAATAGCTGGATATACAGCCTGTGCTTTAGTGCACAAAGTCACCGCCTGATAGGTTCAAAATCACTTTTTAAGGTATGGCCAAGGTGGCTGTAAATCTAGAGACAATTAGACATGACCAGCCACCAGAGGAGTATGGAAAAAAAAAAAAAAAACTATAGGAAAACTTCTAAGGAATGAAAGTGCTATTAAACCAGGAAAATATGAGGATGCAGTTTTCTCTCTCAGGAAAAGATTGCTCTTTTCAGTCTTAATTTCTTTTACTGGAAACTTCTTATTCTTCTAACCACCCGACAGCTTTAGCTTTGGTGGGAATAGCAGTCAAGCCTGGCTTGAGCTTTGTGACTTTGTCACTGCCCAGGCACCCTGCAGTTTTCAGAACCTGAGCTTCCTCTTCTGGAAACAAAATTAGCCCTGCCCAACTCCCAGTCCCCACCTTTACTTCTCTTCGCAGAGAGAAGTAAAACACCCTGCCCATTCCTTCTTGCCGGAAGATACCTTCTGGAAAATTCAGCGAGACATCCAGAATTAAGAAAACCTGACAAATTTACAACAGTCTCATTTTCTAGCAGATGAGTGACCTGGTGCACAAGTTCCCCTGCAACCTCCACAGAACTCAGTTCGACCTCAGACTAGGAAGGTTTCCCTCCACCTCCTTCTTTTTTTTTTTTTTTTTTGTCCATACTTCCATGACAATCCACTTACCTCACAGCTGCGCCCTCCATAACCCCACCACTGACCCAATCCCCCCCCAAAAAAAGGTTTTGTGATTTCCTCAGGCTGCTTTGCTGGAGATTCTACTTGCAGCACCCGACGCTGCCAGCGAATGTAAATGCGTCACTCAGACGCTGCCAGTGCCAGGGTGTCTGTAAGTGGCAAGTGCCCACCACTGTTTTAAAAGTTAAAAAGGAAACGCTGTGGTTTTAAACGGCAGCAAAGATATTTTTAGCCTGGGTATCAAGTTAAGAGAGTCCCATCAGAACGGGCAGCTCGGGTAAGTACCTGCAGGGACAGTTTATTGTCACAGCTGGCGGAGCAGGAGATGAATTATTCAGGCTGGCACATTATCATAACCTTCACACAACGAAGCCTGCTTGGACGGCAAACTCTTCCTCCTCAGCAGGCTTGCACAGAGACCTTTCCTACTGCTCCCTGGAGGCAGAAACCGCTGCCCCCAGCTCTCCAGCTGCGTGGTGACAAAGGACAGGCTTTTCAGGCCATCCCCCTCGGCGGAGTCACCAAGCCACTGGCCCTCTGCCACCGCGCTGACCGATTCAAGATGCAGCCTGTTCCTGCTTCTGCCTTTGCGTAGGAGGGAGCAGAGGTTATGAGAAAGGCTTAGTTTTTAAGTCCAGCTTCCTTATCAAACAGCTTGGGAGTTGTTTGTGTTTTTTTTTTTTTTTTTTAAAAAGGCAGCATAACGGTTCAATGCAGCCCTGCCTGTTATCTGCACTGAAACGCTGACTAAAAACAGTCATTTGTTGGGATACGCTTCTCGTCGTTGGAATGATCCACTTTGGATCCAACGCAGTGCTCACCTCTGTGTGTCTGAAACGTCCATGAGGGTTTAAATAACTGTTCCAAATCACTGCAGTCCTGACTGACTTTGGCCCAAAGCTCCTTTATCTGAAGTTTGTGGCACGCAAAGGAAAGGAATATTTAGAAACGCAGATGATTGAGTGGAAAAGAAGGATGCTGGGGGATAAAAAGGCAGAACAAGCGATTTTTTTAATGAACTTTATAAGAATTATGCTTGGATACCTGTCTACCAGCTGCTCCTGACAAGATTATTAAAAATTCACAGAAACACAGAATAGTCGGGGTTGGAAGGCACATCTGGAGATCATCCAGTGCAACCCCCCAGCCAAGGCAGGGTCAACACAGAGCAGGTGACACAGGAACGTGTCCAGGTGGGTTTGGAATGTCTCCGGAGAGGGAGACTCCATGCCCTCCCTGGGCAGCTGTTCCAGTGCTCTGCCACCCTCCTAAAGTTGAGGTGGAACTTGTTGTGTTTTAGTTTAGGGCCACTCCTCCTCATCCTCAGTATTTCACTCGCTATTAAACTAAAACCTCCATCAGTTTGCACAAGAAACGTTTCCATGAACCTCCTGCAGCACCACATATGTCCAAGTCAGCTTCTGAACCAACAGAGAAAAGGAACTGCACCATTTCTAGGACAGGGGACAAAGCTGGCACGAGGGCTGAGAACCACCCCCTCCTGTCTCCTGAAGGAAGGGGCACGGATGAGGAAACAGGGGAGATGCTCCACAGGATTTCTCCTGCTTCGGGTCTTACTTTTTACCAAAAAATAAAAACTCTGATCCAAAGCAGTAATGTTTTTTGTTACTTCTAACATAACAATTCCAGTTTTAAATTTAGTCAACTTCTCCATCCTCCTTCCCCAATTCCAGAGTTTCCTCTTAACCCTGCATGCTGTATTATCTGCAGCCCAGGAGCTCCACGCTGGTCTCTCAGGCCCATGTGCTCAGTCTCCAACCTGAAAGTGGCTTTAATGCACACATTCCCATTATTTTGTACTGGCATTAATGGGGAAAATGACTTTTCAGGCTGCTTATTTGGATGACTGAGAAGCTGCCTCTTAACCAAAAAGCTGGTCACGGCACACCATGGAAATGCCGCTCCCCGCCATTTACTGGAGCTCCGGTTCTGACTCCAAATTAATGACATCTTCCTTTAAAATATGAACCTCTGCTAAGCTCCCACCCTGGGAAGAACAGGATATGACATTTATAAGCAAGTACAACTAAAGAAGAAGACAATAAGTGATTCTTTTCACCATCCAAACCCTTCCTGTGGTTACAGCGCAACCTGCCCGGGGAAAAGAATCCTGTAACGGTTCAAAATGCCCCTATTTTAGCTGGGAAATTTCTTCCAGTTTTGCTTGGGAGGGAGCAGAGATAAAACACCTCTGTGGGACAGAGTAACTCCTTCCAGCAAGGAATACTCAGAATTTTCCAAGAAATTTTGGACATGCTTGAAAATTAGATTCATTTAGAAAGAACCCCAAGAAATAGGTCGGTGAAGTCCAAATAAAAAACATAATGCACGTGGAACACTCCAGTTTTTGCTCTGTAAGCATTTAGAGGTAATGATGTAGAATATATATATGACATGGTATCATGTAACTCTCACTAGCACGACTGCAAACACCGTTTCCATACTACAACAACAACATTTTCACTGTGTTATTCTCACAAAGCCCACCAGTTTCTGTGGCTGGCACTGAAGTCGACAGAAGCTGAAGACAACTTGGAGAAAATCTGATTTTATTCAGAGACCTCTGTATAGATTTAAGATCTCATCTCGGAGTTAAGAGGCTTGGAAAAGTTTGGCTAAAAAAAAAAAAAAAAAAAAAAAGCTCATTGTCACATTTCCCCCGGATTAATTTGCAAATTAATTTGCAAAAGTTACTCCGTAACTTGATGTAGGAAGGAAGCTCTTCTAAGTCCTCTCTAATGACACGGCACAGCAGGAAGATGAAGCTGGATTAATTTGCAAATTAAGCTTCCTTCCTACATCAAGTTACAAAGTCCTACACACAGTTCTGTTACTCTCTGGTGCCAAAACGTAAAAGCTCATTACTTACATAATCGCCATCATAAAACATTTAGCAAATAACTCGTGCACCTACTGTACACAGCACTGAGCTGAATAATAAAGTCAAGAGGATTTATTTTCTTTAAATATTACACTAGTTGCTGAAATAGCATTAAAAGCTTTTCAAGGCAAGCAAGTAAGAGGTTGGCTTATAGCTCTGTGTTTTGACTCGGACAGAATAAACACATCAATAAACTGAAATTAAGATCTGCCTGATGTTTGTGGCTTCTGGGCTGCAGCTCCCCACTCCTTACAGCGGAGGACCCTAATGGCACACAGAGGTGGAACACAGCAACTTGGGGGGTTCCCTAAATGTGTTCCCAGCACTGAACAACTCCTTGCAGCGCTTCCCCTTTCTCCAAATTCACATCCACGCCTGGTAATGCCACACCAGACAGTGGCAATGCAAACTCTCAGCACCAAAATGCAGCTTCACAGTGATGGGCAGCAGAGCTACGTCCACTGAAATAAGTGCCGGAGGAAAATGCTTTCAGGCATTAATTATTGAGGAAGGATTCAGCTGGCCACTGGAAACTTCCACCTGAGGCAAAAAAAATTAACGTATTTTTCCTCTCTTTTTAAAGGAGTTCGTTATTACCAGGAGGATGCAAAAGTTAAAGAAATACAGGGTAGAGCTGTGCACATCAGAAAGCCAAAGGAATTGTATTCAACTTTGACAAGAACCCCCTCGGGGTGATTTTTAGGGGATTTTCCCCCTCCCCCCGCTCAGGCCAGACTAGTTAGGAAGTTTCAGTATTACCTTTATTCGGACCTCTCTCTCTTTTTTTTTTTTTTTTTTTTTTCATTTTCTGAATCACTCCAAACAGCCTGTGCTGGAAGAGAGGTTTATACTTCCAGAGGCTGCTAATACAACGCAGCTGCCTCTTCCAGGCTGAAGAATCCCAGGATACTTAGTCATCTCTTCCATGCCTCTGGCCATCCACCCCCGTGGGCACCTCTGAAGCTTTTTTGGATGTTGAACACACACACACTGCACGCCACAGCGGAGCTGCAGGCACACCACGGGTGTCTCCAACAGCACCAAGGAATGCACAGACAGGAGGAGCTGGGAATCCGAACAGGAGCCCCAGCGGCCAGTTCTGATCCACCCCTCTCATGGGAGCTTCCTGCACACAGGTTAAAACCAAATGATAATGGTCTCCCCTCCTAATGTTGAGGGCATTTATCAACCACATTCCTCCTTAAACAGCAGATGCAGCAGAAGGGGAGTGGGAGACGCAGCCAAGAAGTGGTTTGCTGCCATCCCCTCCTCCTGTGACCATAGTTCCCATACGGTTTTTACCCTAAAGCTTGTGTTAAATGCTGGAGGGGATCTGTCTGCTGCTTTACTTACTCAGGAAAAATGGGGGACTAAATGACTTTACACATCTCTAGGGAGTCTTTGGACATCCATTCTACTGTTAATTCTCAACATTAAGTTTTGCTTTCCCAATCCACCATAAATAGTCTCCTTTTTTTTTTTTTTTTTTTAACATTATTAATGACTGGGAAGCTCTATCTGCCACACAGTTTAGCTCAAATGCTTCCACGCTGCTTCTCTTCAGTTCATCAGTTTGGCCTGAAGGTGCCCATATATTTTACCATCCTCAGCTGGGGAATCTCACAGCTCTGCTCATTTCCACTCTCCTCTACTGCAGCAAACCTGGACCTCCTGAGGAGGATCTCAGTGCATCCTGATGCTTCTCTTGGGAAGGACAGCGTTGGAATTAGTGAGAATGGTGTTCTCCCAAAATTGCTCTCCCAGTGGATGGCCAGGCACTCCTCTGCTCACACTGGCCTCGCACCGTGTTGACTGATTTTGCCATATCTTGAAGAAAGCTGGACACCTGACTTCTCTGTGAGAGGCAAATCATGATGGTACAAACAAGTACATGGATAAGAATATAATTTAGGATTTTATTTTTTAAATCGGCAAAGAATTATTCCCTGACAGTGAGGACAGGGATCAGCCCCCTGATCTGTTCTGCTCCTGCCACAGAAAGCCCAGACCACTGTTAAGGCAAAGAATCAAATAAAATGCGGCACAGAATAAATCCCAAAGTGAAAAGGGGTTCTGAAGTTGGTCTTAGTATGAAAGGCTGAGAGAATTGGGATTGTTCAGCCTGGAAAGGAGAAGCTTTGGGGTGACCCAATTGTGGCCTTTCAGTGTCTGAAGGGAGCTGCCAACGAAGATGGAGAGAGACTATTTACAGGGGCCTGGAGGGACAGGACAAGGGGGAATGGCTTCCCATTGCCAGAGGGCAAGGTTAGATGGGATATTGGGAAGAAATTCTCCCCTGTGAGGGTGGGCGGGCCCTGGCACAGGTTGCCCAGAGAAGCTGTGGCTGCCCCTGGATCCCTGGAAGTGTCCAAGGCCAGGTTGGACGGGGCTTGGAGCAACCTGGGCTAGTAGAAGGTGTCCCTGCCCGTGGCAGGGAGTGGGACTGGATGAGATTTAAGGTTCCTTCAACCCAGGCCATTCTATGATTCTGTGATGGGTCCTGAAACCCCTCAGGAGAGCACAGTCGCAGCAAGAAGATGGTTTTCCCCATCTGATCAAGTTCCGTCCTCTCCCCCTTGGATGGGTGAGCTGAAAACCCAACAAATATCAAATCCTACCGCTTCATGTCACCACAAGCTGTGGGACGTGTCCCCTGATTAAAAGGCAGAAGGATCATGACCAGAAAGCTTCCAGTGAGAAAGGAGGGAATGGCACTGGCACAGAAATGTTGGCAATATCGAGGTGCCAGAAAA
>NW_020956517.1:105567-113158 GCF_003031625.1 Empidonax traillii
TCGCAGCAAGAAGAAGGTTTTCCCCATCTGATCAAGTTCTGTCCTCTCCCCCTTGGATGGGTGAGCTGAAAACCCAACAAATATCAAATCCTACCGCTTCATGTCACCACAAGCTGTGGGACGTGTCCCCTGATTAAAAGGCAGAAGGATCATGACCAGAAAGCTTCCAGTGAGAAAGGAGGGAATGGCACTGGCACAGAAATGTTGGCAATATCGAGGTGCCAGAAAATTCATGACAAACCACACACAAATATTTGCAGGATGGGGGTGGGCGGGGGGATGGGGGGGAAGAAGAAAATAAAAAAGACTAAATTATATTTAGAGGGAGTCTGTGATTTTCTGCTGTTGGGAGAAATCTTCTCACGGCGAGCTTAAACGCTGAATCCATTTAAATGTAATTTAAACCCCCAACGAGGCTTTCAAGCCGCTGTTTCCCAAGGCATACAAATAATTTCAGAGGATAAGCTCAGATTGCACCGAGACAAGGCCGAGGGAACCGTGCTTGGTTTGCCAGTGCCTTTATCTGTAAGACAAGGAGCAGGAAGGTGCAATAGGTTTTAAGGGAAGGGAGGAAGACACAGGGTAAGGAGATGTTCAGAGAGGTGACATGAGGCAAAGGCACTCGTTTCCCACTCGTAACAGGGAAAAATAAGTATTTTATTTATTTATATTGTATTTATGCTTAATACAATTCACCACAACTGGGCCAGTGTAAACACAATGGCCCTCAACTGCCTGGCACTAGAAGCTTTCTGATTATCAGCCTTTTGCCTAATCACATCTAATAGCTCCCTGTCTCAGAGGATTTTTATGAAGCCTTTAATTCACCCCAAATGCTTTTTAGAAGCAGATAGTAAATGCACCTGCCTGCTCTATTAGTACTTCAGGGGGAGGAAATAAACCCATAAACTTTATTCTTTCGTGAGGAAAATTCAGCTTTCCTGAAGAGAAAAGTTATTATAAAACACTGTATCTAATGAGGAAGTTTTAATTTTAGCAGCTTTCTGCGCTGTCATAATTAGTTCAAGAGAATTTGGGACACACAATTTCAGGAATCTGCAATCCTGAGATAAAACTACATTAACACTGGAGCATCACAGGGCTGCTGATCTTTACAAAGCATGTCACAAGCATCTACAGATCCAAATTTGCATAGCATTTAAAAGCTTCACATTTACAATACTGTGTACAAAACCCTAACAAAAATTCACACCCGTTTACTTTCATTTGAGAACTACCTAAACAGTCTTGAAAGATAAAGCAAAAGATAATATCTTGAAAGATAAAGCCAGGGAAGAAGAGTCTGTGGGACAATGGGAAACGTCAGGACTTCACAAGTACCTGCCTGGGCAGAAATCCTCATCCCCCACATCTTTTACAGTTTACAGGACTCTCATCTTCTCTAAAAATGGCCCTGATGAAACCACTCTTTTTAAATTCCCACCAAGTTCTGTTGGCTTTCATATGAACCACCAGAACTGGGAAATACCCAGTAAACCTCCTCACACAGACAGAAAGACCCAGGATATAAAATGCCACTTAAAACTGCACTGACACTGTCCATAGACAGAGCACACATGAGATTAGGGGCTTCTGTTTTGTTCTGGGGTTTTGTTTTTTTTTTTTATCAAATAGGTCATGGCTGTATTTCTTTCTGGGGTTTATTTTGCCCTTTTTTTTTTTTTTTCCCCTTGCAGCTGAATTAGTTCTAGACTTTCTGGGGCTTTCCTCCCAGAAGTTCTAATAAAGCAAAGACTGAAAAGCTGAAACAAACAGTTTTATCCTTTGCCTATTTTTAGAAGCCCATTTGAATTCTTATGTGCATATTTCAGCAACTAAAAGGGCAAGGGAGAGGGGAAAGCATAATTTCTGATGTGTTCCAGCACTGCAAACAGAAGAATCTGGAGTGGAGGGAATGGGATAGGCAGGAGAGAAAAGGGAAGAAACCAGGACTGAACAAAGGAGTCAGGAGATAAGCAGAAGGGCAGATGAGAACCAAGGTACCCAGCAAGTCTGTACAGGAGAGAGATAACATGAAACACAAGGCAACAGGGCAGGAGGAAAAGGCAATGGAAAACCAGGTAGAGGTAACAGATTTGCAAACAAAAAAAAAAAAGTTTAAGGAAAATTACTGTTCAAAAGCAAGATTAAGCAAGAGAAACCTGAACTAAATGAGGAAACATAGAAGTGAGGTTCAGAGAGAGGCAGACCAGAAGGAAGGCTCACAACTGAGATTAACAGACACTTCTGTGCATTCCCATGCCAGATGTTCTGTCTCCCTAAATTTAGAAGAGACAATGGGATGAATCCTTTTACTGATTTGGCAGGGGACTTTATTTTCGATTACGTGGTTTAAGAATTAAAGTTGCCTTGGTCAGCGTTAAACATCTGAAAGTCCCTTTAAAGATTTCCACTGGAACTGCTGAAAAGAAGCAGCCAGAGAGCTGCTGTTCTCCCCCCAAATATGCTCTGTGTGTGTGTGTGTTGTGATTTACTCTCCTGAACTGTAACCTTAAAACATTATATCCTATAACTGAACGTGCAGCACCATCAGCAGTCCTGAACAAGTTCGGAGTTCATTCCACCTTTCCAGAAAACGAGCCAAAAAGCTGAGACAACAAATAATCCAGGCTGAAAAATGATTCAGGCCCACCAGGAGACGCAATGCCAAAATAAACTGAAAACAGAACAAATACAGAAAGGTTGAAGGCCAGGTTGGACAGGGCTTGGAGCAACCTGGTCTAGTGGAAGGTGCCCCTGCCCATGCAACGAGATGAGCTTTAAGGTTCCTTCCAACACAAACCAAACCATTCTGGGATTCTGTGATCCTATGAAATGGGTGAGGAACTGGTGGGCTGACAGGTCTTGAGGAGCAGCTGCCAGTGGGCATTTTTAGTGGGTTTCTGCAGAGATTGGCAAGAAGCTTAAAAGTGCACAAACGATTCGACCACTTGAAAAAAATAAGCAGCAACAAAATTTCCTAATGGCCCAAAGTCTGCCTGTGACATCAATCAAATGATCTCCTCGATCCTTTCAAAACTACTGTGATCCTTTAAACCATTTGTGAGACCTGGGCAAACTCTCTCCTGTGACACTGGTAGTATTCCAGCACCTGAAGGGGCTCCAAGGGAGCTGGAGAGGGACTTTTCACAAGAGCATGGAGTGACAGGGACAAGGAGGAACGGCCTCAAGTTGAAGAAGGGAAGGTCTAGATTAGATATTAGGAAGAAGTTCTTCACTCAGGGGATGGGGAGGCTCTGGCACAGCTTGCCCAGAGAAGCTGCTGCCCTGTTCCACCACACCTTCAGACAGGAGCTCGGAAGGCACGGGGCATGAATGCTCCCTCCCTCACCAGCCTGCCTGACTCACTTAAGCCAAGACCAAAACACGATTTACCCACGTAAAACCCTGTAAGTGTGACAGACAAATGACACTATTACACCTCCGTCAGCAACTCTGGTCCTCCGTGCCGTGAGGGCTCTGACAGGGGGAAACACAGCGCTCAACTCCCGCCTTGGAAACTTCAATTCCCAAGTCCACTCCTGACTTCGACACGAGGCCACACGGGGAAAACAACAGCCCTGCGGCGAAGACGGGAGCACAGGGAGCAGGGCGGGGGATGTGCCCTCCAGCCTGTGCAGGGAGCACTGGGAGCACTGCCATCTGCTGCAAGAGAGCTGAACGTCAGCGCTGGAGAGCAGAGCAGAGCCAGGGCGCAGAACAGGGATCACTTCCTCGCACGCTCTGGGATGCTGTGGAACCTGGGGATGCAGGTTAAGGGGCTGGACTCGATCTCAGAGGGCTTTTTCCAGCCTTAAGGATTCGGCGGTGATTTTGCAGCACGTGGAGCTGCTGGAGGGAGTCTAGAGGAGAGGATCAGAGGGATGGAGCAGCTCTGCTGGGAGGAAAAGGCTGGGAGAGCTGGGATTGTTCAGCCCGGAGAGGAGAAGCTTTGGGGTGACCCGATTGTGGCCTTTCAGAGCCTGAAGGGGCCAACAGGAAAGGTGGTGAGACAATATTTCCCAGGGCCTGGAGGGACAGGACAAGGGGAAATGGCTTCCCTCTGACATTAGGGTTAGATGGGATATGGGGAGGAAACTGTTCCCTGTGAGGGTGGGCAAGCCCTGGTACAGGTTGCCCAGAGAAGTTGTGGCTGCCCCTGGATCCCTGGAAGTGTCCAAGGCCAGGTTGGACGGGGCTTGGAGCAACCTGGGACAGTGGAAGGTGTCTCTGCCCATGGCAGGGGGTGGAATGAGATGACCTTTAAGATTCCCTCCTACCCAAACCACTCAATGATCATCAAACTTCAGCATCTCCAGCTCCCAAGTCAAGCTTTGAAACTAAGCATCTGTTCGCCTTCTGATTTTTTTTTTTTTTAACTTCTCCCATTAGCCATACAATATTTAATTTTTCAGACATGGTCAAAGCAGCTTAGCTAGAATTTAAGGTGACTTTAACTCTGGATTTAAAAAGACCCAAACCAACAACAAACCAAAACCAAACCCACCAGATGCTGCAGAATAAAACTGATACCGCTGTAACCACATGAAAAATCCCATCCTGATAGTTGCAAAAACAGTATTTCTAGTTCTGAGTAGAATCACATAAATCAAAGCTCTCTGACAAAAACTGCTAGAGAAAAAACTCTATAACAAAGTTATGAACTTGGGGGAAAAGAACCCCAAATAATAAATGTTGGCAGATAAAAAAAAAAAAAAAATCTGTGGAGCAGAATTACGTTTTAAAAAAGACCAAGGACTACAAATTTGGGACCAATTATCTTGATCCACAGCAAAAATCCCATCGATGCCCATGGAAGTCTATCTGGGATGAAATGTTTACTGCAAAGAAAATATCCAGGTTGCAAAGCACCCACGGCAGCAGCACCAGTCATTGGAAAAGATGATACCGATCATTTCCTGGGAAAAGTTTAGCTCTGCCCTTTCATTATGTGTTGCATCACTGTTAATTCATATCTGGTAAGGAACAAAGATTCAAAAGGTCTGCAATTAACACACTTCAAGCTGAATAAAAGTACCACTACATCTTCAGGCTACTGTAGAGAAGGGTCGCTCTCAATCACCAGGATTGCAAACTGCTTATTTTCGATAAATCCCATCATTCTGCGGAACTTGGACTTGTCACAAAAGCAACAGAAACGCATTAAGTGAGTGGCCCAGGCTTCCAGAGTATTAGGTCTCTTCCCTGGATCAACTCCTGCACGTTTAACCATAATCCAGAATAAGCAGCCAAATGTTATCACGTTAACAGTAAATAACAGCAGTGCTTTTCAACTTAAATAGCCAACCCAGAATAGGAAACTTCTTCTGGAGGAATAAAAACCCCAGGAAAACCTTGTTACATTTCAGAGCATTGTGCTGATGTCCTACCGGCACAAGGTTCTGGTCCTACAGAAACCTCTGAACAACCAGTTCCTGAAGGGAAAAATCACTTACAGTTCAATCCATTCCACAGGAAACTGACCTGGTGTTTTCTCCCCTGACCAACCAGAAGTCAGAAAAAACTCAAGCAACCCGAAAAACCAAACACGACGGACCAAAGAAAACCTGTCTGGTTATCTGGAAGCAATTCTGTCCAAAAATCACGTCCTGGACCTTAACAGAAGGTCTGCTCTGTTAGTTCATACATGATGCACCTGCCTTGTTAAAACTTATTATTCTAAGTTTCCAACTTATGCCTTTGGCTGAAAACAGAGCACAGAAGGGCAAGTGTATCCTAAACATGTGGAAAGGTTGCAGTTTACCTCCGTGCTCATTTGCTTGGCATTAACACGTGGCCCTTCCTACACTTTTCTGTTGTGATTTACAGGAGGGGTCTCTTCTGGTGTTTGAATTGAAGTCCCAGCCCTAAATAAGAAACAGATACATCAGTATTCAAATTACCTCGAATTGTAGAATGACCATAATGGCTATTTCATGGTTAAAAATGTCCTAAAAAAACCACAGTCGCTTTGACAGGACTGAAAACTCTTCCTTTTACAAATAAAGATTTCACCTGTCTGATTGAAAAAAGATATCCTCGCAGTCATACTTTTTAACAAAAAAAAACAAACAAACAAACCCAAAAAACAAACACAACCGATTTTAAGTTCAGAAAACACTTAAAACATTGAAGTTTTCCTAGTCCAAGACCCAGCCTGCAGCAAATTTTGCAGTTGAGTAATAAACCCTCTTAAAATATGGTTTATTATGGAAATACTGTCAGAGCCTTAATTAAAGGAGGCGCCACAACAGCAGAGCTGCTTACACAACAAATGGATTCTGCGAAGAACATCAGGCACTCGCTGACCTCTGCACTAAGTGCTTTTATTTCAGCCCACCGTTTCGAATGGCACCGTCGATACAACCACCGGGATGAGATCACTCCCAAAATCCCTCTGCACACCCCACGGAGCACCAGGAGAGATGAGACGGCAGCTCATGTCACCAGCAGTGGTTTGAAAACCACCAGCGTGCACATCTCCCACAACAGACCAAGGAACTGCTGGCTGGAAAATGAAAAAGGACCTTTAAAAACCAGACTTGCAGGTCTGAGATTTAATTCAGCTTTGCTGTGTAAGATCACAAAGAATTAGGCTCCCATGTCAACAATAGTTCTGTCTTATTAAATTTTCACAGAGGGTGAAATCCTGGCCTCGCTGAAGTCCTCGCTGGGAAGTTCTGCCCACGGCTTCAGAGCCCAAATTTTACCTGAATTAAACTGGAGAGTTAAAAAAACAGAGGCTTTCAGAAAAACGAGGCTTTATGACAAGAATTTGTCACATGCTGCTGAAATGGAACAAGATGGAAAGAGTCTGATGAACACAAAATTAACCTCAGTACCCTTGCATCCAAGAAGCTCAGAGTCTGCATGTAAAACACACTCAGTGTGCCTAACCCAAGCAGGAATGTTCCCAGAGCACAGTGCCTCCCCTCCTGTACTGCCTTCATTTCGGCCCCTGCTCCCTGTGTCTAGGTTTAATCCCACAGTTCCTTACCCTGAGGCAAACAGGATTCTTTCCCAGTCAATTATGTAAATTGCAAAAGAACTCGGCCTGTCCCTGGGGGAAACTGTGGGAAGATCCTGCATCACCACAGCCAGGGATTCCGGCCACATCCTCCGTGGCACTGCAAACTGCAGGGGAGGAGGGAGGAAAAGGGGCTTCTGCCTCCAGGTTTAAGGAATGCTGACTGTGCCAGCAGCCTGCTCCGAGGAAGAGGCTGAAGGTTCTTTAAACAGACGGTGAACTTGGACACAGACACCTCTGAAGTGGCTTTTTTGTGCTTGTTTTTGTTTGGTTTTTATTTCGGGCACAGTCACCCCTCGATTTCTGCAAAGGCCACCTGGCTATCAACAAATGCCCCCGCTACCAACTTCCTTTTGTGTTTGGTCTCACCCTCCACCCCCCCCCCCCCCCCCCCCAAAAAAAAAAAGACATTAAGAGCGTGCAGGACATTGTGACAAGAAATGCAGCCATACCGAGTCTGCCTTTCTAGGACTCAAATCGGGGTTTATTCGGTTTATGCAGTGGCTGCACAGCCGAGGACCCCCCGTTCAGGAGCACAAGAACACCACAGGATTGAAAACCACG
>NW_020956517.1:113523-120148 GCF_003031625.1 Empidonax traillii
CCCCCCCCCCCCCCCCAAAAAAAAAAAGACATTAAGAGCGTGCAGGACATTGTGACAAGAAATGCAGCCATACCGAGTCTGCCTTTCTAGGACTCAAATCGGGGTTTATTCGGTTTATGCAGTGGCTGCACAGCCGAGGACCCCCCGTTCAGGAGCACAAGAACACCACAGGATTGAAAACCACGCCTGTAAATGAAAAGTTCGTGGGCTGTGCCCTGTCCAGCCCACGCAGAGACCAAGGAATAACAGAATCCCGCCGGGATTGCCGAAGAATGGGAAAAAAAACACACTTGATGGAGGGCTTTTCGCTTCGGCAGATGCCAAGCCCCGTAAGAGCTGATGGTTGGCTAAATCCAGGCTTAAAGGGAGAAGTAAATCAATCAAAGGGAAGGAATGGAAGACCTCCTGCCCTTCCCAAAAAGCTGAAAAATCCCAAGCCACAGCAAACCCCACTAAAACATACCAAGCATCGTTTGGATCATCCATCACTGGAAGTGTTTATGCCAAGACTGGATGTTTCCTTCTAGATTGGCCCCAATTAAAACAGTCTTATGGCCTGCAGGGGACTGTTTTATCTGGTCATAGTGGTCCCTCTGGGCTTTCTAATCTGTAATCTCATTTCCAATCATGGAACAGCACTGCTATGTACTCTCCTTGGTTCCATCCTTGGAAGTGTCATGCGGTGCAGGATGTGGTAAATAAAAGCACATAGCACTTATTTTTAAAGCTGGCTGGGATGAGATAGGGAGGAAAGACTATTTGTGGGTGGCTGAAATGAATGTACTATATTTAATTCACTGCATTCATCAGATGACACGGCAAGAGGCGCATAACAAGGATCAAACAATTAAGACTTACTGAGAAAACGCAGTAATTCTACTCGTTTGGAATGAGTAAGGATGGCCTGTTCCTCAGCCAGCCATTTCATTTTCCATTCAGCAGTTTCCCCCCAAAAGCCTGGCAGCGAAATACATATTTATTCACATGGGGTTTGGTGACATCATGTTTAAGAACATACCAAATCTCTCTGTCCCGCTGACAAATCCTGGTGTATAAAATGGGAACAGAGCTGAAAAATAACCGTGTCTGAGTACGGCCTCTCAGCATTTAAGTGGCTCCAGCCTGCTTCCCCATCACTTTTAATTCTTTGTGGATTTGCCAGGGTGGAAGTGGCCGAGTGGCTCTTTTACTTGCCATTTCAGCACGTGTCACACCTGGCAGGGCAGGCGCCAGGTCTGCCAGAAGCTTGGTTGGATTTGTATAATAATAAATAATAATAAATCTACCTGGCCCAAGAATACCCTTTTTTTTTTTTTTTTTTTTTTTTCTTTCCAGGAGTCTCCCTCCAATTCTCCACAGGAGCAACAGGCCAAAGATGCTCCTGCCTGTCTCCTCGAAAAGAACATCTGCAATCAGACAGAAATTTGACTTGCACAAAGTTAGCTCAGTGGAAAACTGCAGGAATGGTGAAATGATCAAAGTCATTTGTAAAAACAGACTAAACTAAACACTTGCTCGTGTTTATCCAGTGGGGCTCCAGGAAAGAAACACTAATGAACGTTTTTAATAGCACATTTCACAGCCTAGACAAAAAAACATACCCCAAAAAAAAAAAAAACCCAAATCTAATTCCAGATCTTGGGCAACTTCTGAGTTTAAATGAAAACACTCAGTACTGCTCTGAAACGAGCCATCTCCTACTTCTTCTGTGATAAGCAAATCTCTGTTTATTAAATACCAAGTGGCCAATTTTCATTCCACAAGAGCTGTCCATATAATTACTTTCAGTTTTTCTGGAAGGCGGCACTGCAGCGCTCGGGACAGACAGTCATTCTTTTAATCCCTTGTTGTCTGTACTTCACCAGCTTCTGAGTGGGAGCTCCTTTAAAATTAACATGAAAGAACTGTAACAAACATAAAGGGCATATTCACAGCCAGACAAACAGTAAATAGCTGGACGAGGCCAGATAGTGATATTGCAGCAAAGACTGTGCGTGTTATTTAAAAGTTCAAAAAGTCACATACATTTTTAACAAACCAAAAACACACATTAGGAGTTCATTATTGCTGAGTCTTCAGCTTAGTGGGCTGTAATAATAACCCGAGTTGAAGTTCATGACGTTCCACGTCTTTTTATTCTGCAAGACAGATTTAAGCCTTCACGCGGCTCTGTAGCCAGACAATTCCCACCCTTCACTCAAGCCTGGGATCCCCATGAACTGCAAACTTCCTCCACCGTAACTAAGTGAAACTAAAACCCCAGAATTATGCAAATCACTCCCCAAAACATATATCTACGTCTCGGAACGAGAAAATGAAAATAATGACTCTACTGTAGTTTAAATAATTATTTTTCTCTCACTTCAGCTAGCACAAGAGAGACTGAAACGGCCTGACTGCTTTGTGGTCAAGTTGCGATGCATTTAGCAAATTTCCATGGTCCCTGTAGTGGATTTAAGGCCCTCTGGTTCATGTGAAATAAGAAATTCCACAGTTTTGAAAAAAATTAGCAACTCCTGAAAACAGAGAAGTGCAGACAGAGCTGTTTAACCACCCTAAGCCCCTGTTTAAAATAAATCCAGCTTGTTAAGTGGGGAAGGGAAGACGCCAGCATCACCCTCAGTACGTTTCCTCCAGAGCAAGTCAACATCAAAGTCAGGCAGTGTCGTCAGCCCTCGGACAGAATTGGGGTTATCTGCACCCCAAAAACCTTGCTGGTGGTCTCAGCCCCCTACCTGTAACTCCATCCCTCGTGTAGCCCCTGGAAAATCACCCAGTGAGCCCTCCTGACAGGCTGCATTTTTCAGCGGAGGAGAAAGCCTATCAAAACTCTTTCCCACCCAAAAGCAGCATCTGACTTCATCCTGGCCTCCAGGAAGGAAGCAAACACGGAACAGTGGAAGCCACTCTTTGTCTCCCCCCTCAGTGCACACCTTGGTGCCACCTCTGGGACTACAATCACAGTTCCACAGCTGTGGTGCAGCCACAGTGGTACCTCCTCTGGATGGGCAGAGTCACTGAGATGGGAAAGGCCAAAAAAACGCCAAAAATCCTCAGTACCACCTCCACTACAAGGGAAATGTGCCCTTAATTGAACTAATTGCCTCTAATGAACAAGGTGACAAAGAGAGTTCACTAATATATATGTATATACACACCCATATAGCTACCAGCTTCCAAATCAAAGAGATTAAATCCCCTAAGAAAACAAAATAACTGCTGAGTTGTATAAAACCATTCAGAGAAATTAGCCAGTGATGCACCTCTTCTACAGAGCCAGGTTGGGAGAGCTGGGGGTGTTCTGCCTGGAGAAGAAAAAGATCCAGGGAGACCTCAGAGCCCCTTCCAGTGCCTAAAGGTGCTCCAGGAGAGCTGGAGAGGGACTTGGGACAAGAGCCTGGAGGGACAGGACAAGGGGGAATGGCTTCCCACTGCCAGAGGGCAGGGTTAGATGGGATATTGGGGAAGGAATTCTTCCCTGTGAGGGTGGGGAGGCCCTGGCACAGGTTGCCCAGAGAAGCTGTGGCTGCCCCTGGATCCCTGAAGGTGTCCAAGGCCAGGCTGGACGGGGCTTGGAGCAACCTGGGCTGGTGGAAGGTGTCCCTGCCCATGGCAGGGGGTGGGACTGGATGAGCTTTAAGGTCCCTCCAACCTAAGCCATTCTATGACTCTGTGCCTCTGTAAGACACACAGTCACCTGTGGCAGCAGAGGAACCTCTTAAAACTGTGTTGCATCCTTCCTTTCACGGGCTGAAATTACAGGGATTAGGATTTATAAGCGACCTAATCCACCTGAACCTAAGTGTGCCTTCTCTGCTTGTTCTCTTGCTTAACTTCTAAGCTGGTGGCACCACTCAGAGCAGGCCAGGGACAACCCCAAAACCAGTGTGTGCCCTTATCCTGGGAAATTCCTGCCGCCACCAGCTCTCCTGATGCTCGAGGATGTCTCTGTCCTCTCCAACAACCATCTCAGTCTGACAGGCCTGCAAAGGTCTGTCTGAAGAAGCCTCAATAGCAGCTCCAGGATGTTTGCCAGACAGAGAAGTTGTCTGTCAAGGGAACTGCCAGTGTCACTCATCTGGAGGTCACTGCTCACTTAAAATGTGGTGGCTCTGTCTTCTCTGGTTGGTTGGCTTGAATGGTCCCAGCAATTAAGTATTTTCATCCTTTCATCATTATTTTCACACACACAGGAGACCTGCCTCGAGTTTTAATTCAACAAGCCCTCCAGACTAAAGCAAGTTACCTTCTCCTAGTTGTTATAAAACACAAAAAGGAACCTGGAAGCATTGAAAGAGCTCTAAATTGAAATTACTCTAAACCCCTGACTTTAAGGTTTCTATGAAAACTTGCACTGGGCTTAAATTAATGATAAGAGTCAATCTGACCCCCCAGCTTGTAAACTGTACAACTTGTAAATTTTACATGAAAGATATGGGGGTAAAAAAGTCGAATACTTAATGCATCGATTTTAAGCAACAACACAAACGTGAAGACTTAGAATCACGGAATCTTTTAGGTCGGAAAAGACCTCCAAGATCACTGAGCCCACCTTGTGACCCACCACCACCTTCTCAGCTTAGAGAATTCCTCTCAGTTTCAAGGGGGAGAATTTAAGCCACAATTTGCAAACTGCCTGTGGGCAAGGCTACAAAACCTGACAAATAGGAAGGTGCTTCAGGTTACCTGAAACGCCACAGCCTTTACCAAGTCGTTCTTTGCACGCAACCAGCGGTGCCATCAACAACTGGAAACTCAGTTTAAGGCCTTGTGCTCCCAGATGCCACCTCAAGCTTTGGCACTGAGAGCGCCAGCTGGCAACGTTTCACCTGGAAGATGAAGATTTCCAAGCCAACATCAAGTTGTGTGTCCACACGGTGGAGGGAACTGCAAGGCAAGTTGGAAGTTCTCCTGACCTGCCCAAACAGGCCTGTGTTTAAAGGCTGCCTGAATAACTCTGATGGTGTGGTTAGCTGCTGCTAACATGAAACCTCCATCCTGATGGGATCTGCTGGCTGTACTGCTTACCCAGTCATGCGGGACCCGCTCCAAAATTTCATGCAGCCTGTTCAGAATTACCTAAGTTGATGCTCACTGTAATCATATCTGCTTTAGCCTGCTGTTGTGCCTTACCAACTTGATTAAAAGGGGGGAAACAAAGCCCCAGTGAAGACTAAAGCCACGGGTAGAGCTCTCCTTGAAAATACTCCCCACTGCCACCGTTCCTGTGCTACCCAGCAGAAGGTTTTGCTCATTTTAATAGGGTGGGTTTTAAGGCAGGACTTCATTTCCTAGGGATAAGCAATAACCGACTTAGTATCCATCTGAACAGAAAAACTCAGAACAACCTAACCAGAACAGCTCATCTTGTTTGAGGGTTAAGCACATTCCAAGCCCCAGTTGCAAAAAAAACCCAAAACAAAACAAAAAAAACCCACACACAAAACAAAACAAACAACAACAACAAAAAAAAAAAAAACAAGCAAAAAACCCAACCAACGAATAAAAAAAAAAAAAAAAAAAAAAGTAGTATTAATTCCCACACCAAAACATGAAATTTAAAAATTTATCACTTCTAGCACGTGAAACGTTTTGGGACTGGCAGAATAAAATTTATCAAAGCAAATATAGGATTTGCCCTTGTTGTCCCCCACAAATTAGGAAAAGTTAACACAAAGCAGATGAAAATAAGGGAATACTTTGCAGAGATTTTTAGGTTCTTGGGCAGTGAGAGTCCTGACTTGCTTTAATTTGGTTGCCATGAAGTTTTCCTTCTAACTGTTCAGCTTTTTCCTTGAAAAGGAGAAAGGATGCTATGTACCACGATTAGTGAGGAATCGCTTCACAGCCATTCTTCTCCAACCTGTCCCTTCATCCCTTGTCTCAAGTCCCTCTCCAGCTCTCCTGGAGCCCCTTTAGGCCCTGCAAGGGGCTCTGAGGTCTCCCTGGATCCTCCTCTTCTCCAGGTGAACACCCCCAGCATTCCCAGCCTAGTTCCAGGGCAGTGCTCCATCCCTTTAATTTTGGTGGCCTCCTCTGGACCCGCTCCAGCAGCTCCACATCTTCCCTGTGCTGAGGACCCCAGACATGGACACAGAACTCCAAAAACTGCACAAACCTAAAGCACTCCTGAAGCTCCTGCAGATCAACCAGGCTTAACAAGAATAAGCCAGGAAAAAAAAAAAAAACAAAACCTAAACTAAAAGAAAACCCCTCCAAAAAAACAAAACAAAAACCAAACCAAACAACCAAACAAGAAAACCCAAAAACAAACAAAATTTTTTTGTATAGATTCCAGAACCTTAATCCCCTGTGATGTTTGTGCACGTGAAGAGCAGGTAACATTCTCTTTGTCCTCCTAAAAACCCTCTGAGGAAGTCACAAATCATCGAGCAAACCGTCTTCAAACCTTGCACAAGATTTCTAATCCTAATACAATCGATGACTCACGATTTGTAGCCTCAGTAAGTGAAACTGCTGACACCAAAATCAGTGCCAAGGGTGAGCTGGCATGATAATTATGCACACTTACTTTCAGCTAGCCAAATGCCTCCCAAAAATAGAACCAGAGATAGGAGGTCTAATTAGAAGTGTCTGAATTACCAGGGTTCCTATATTTAAAAAT
>NW_020956517.1:120525-122323 GCF_003031625.1 Empidonax traillii
TCACGATTTGTAGCCTCAGTAAGTGAAACTGCTGACACCAAAATCAGTGCCAAGGGTGAGCTGGCATGATAATTATGCACACTTACTTTCAGCTAGCCAAATGCCTCCCAAAAATAGAACCAGAGATAGGAGGTCTAATTAGAAGTGTCTGAATTACCAGGGTTCCTATATTTAAAAATAACCCCCCCCCCAAAAAAAAAAGCTATTGATGAGATCTCAGCAGATGGTTTCCATTTTCCATTCCACTACAAGTATTCCAGTAAAATATTCTGGCTATTAACACTGAGTTTAATGGCTGGAGCCGTGAAGAACTTCCTACCTGGCAGTTTTGTCTTTCGCTCAGAGTGAAAGATTTAAAACGAATTAGTTAGTTTTTGGGAGAAGATGTTTTAGGTGCACTGCAACGAATTCATCTCCCAGCCAGCATTCTGCATTGAGAGGTTTTTGGAGCACAATCCAGTGTGGTAATGAACAATTAATTAGCATGCATTTGTAAATGTTAACATTTAGGGCTGGCCAGATTACACCAAACCACACCTGTGCAGCACTGGTTTACCTCCTACACTATGAAAAGAATCCTGAGAAAGTGCAGAATTGTATGCGAAATCAGCAACTATAGAGAGAAATATTTTTGAGTCAACACAAATCCAAACTAACTCCTTTCCTGTGTCCCTGCTTTGCATCCTTCTGCGCTAAGGAGGCTGAATTTTATCTCCCCTAATTTTCTTAGATTCCTGGGGTTCCTGTTTCCAGAAGTCCCCCATCCCTTCTGCTACTGCCTTTCTGACTCAGGCACTGATTAACACGGGCTCAACAATGACTGGGAATCAGCTGGCATTTTCCTTGCTTTTTGTAGCATCTCAGGACACTCCAGAAGGAGCCACAGGAACATCATCCTTCCAGTAACTCACAAGAAAGCTGGAGAAAGGCCTTTCACAAGGGCATGGAGCCACAGGACAAGAGGGAATGGCCTTAAACTGAAGGAGGGCAGGCTTGGAGTAGATGTTAGGAAGAAATTCTTCCCTGAGAAGGTGGTGAGGCCCTGGCACAGCTTGCCCAGAGAAGCTGTGGACTCCTGGAAGCATCCAAGGCCAGGCTGGATGGGGCTTGGAGCAGCCTGGCCTAGCGGAAGGTGTCCCTGCCCATGGCAGGGGGTTGGAACCAGCTGAGCTTTAAGGTCCCTTCCAACACAAACCACCCTGTGACTCCACTGCACCACTGCCAAAAATGCTGTAACAGAGCCAAAGTCTATTCAGCGAGCTCTGCCCACCAACACACCTCCCCTTTCCTTGGCTAAGTCCTCGTAACACCCATGTCCACACGCACAAAGCCACCACAGACCCCTGCGACGCTCAGATTTTGTTTCACGCGTTGATGGGAACCGAAAGGTCGTTGTGCAGCAGCGACTGAGCGTTTAAGGCAGCAGTTTGGAGGCCGCACAGTTCACTTCCCCAGCAAACGGTGAAAATTGTGAGGCTGAGAGCAGTAAAGGCTGTCAGTCAGCTCGACAGCCTTCAACAGCACTGCTCCTCTCAGAATTCCAGCTCTTATTTCAGGAGGAGCACCTGGCAAACCACGCAGGGCTCACCTCGGGGGCACCTGGACGCACAGCTTTGTTCGAGACACAGACAGCAAGGCATAAAAAGAACAAAACCCTTCGTTTCCTAAAGGTACTTGGTAACAGCAGCCACTGTGTGCAAAACTCAGCTCGGCTCTTCAGGCCCTCCAAACCTCAGCGAGCCACTTGATTTAATGCTTCCTTAAGAGATCACTGTTCCCTACAGCCTAAAATATCACC
>NW_020956517.1:123043-130620 GCF_003031625.1 Empidonax traillii
TGAGGACAGATAAGTGCTCCTGGCAGTATCTTGGCACAGGCACTTCACTGAGCAGTACCTCTTGTAACAGCAAAGAGTCTTAGTCCCTCAGCCTTTGAGAATTTAGCTTTGGGCCCATTAGACTGAAAGATCTCTCATTCCAGGTTCATGTTGGAAAAACGAGTATTTACACAACAACGGTCAGCGTTTCCTCTGTAGAAAGGGGTAACCCAATCAATGAGGTATTTTCAAAATTCTCATTAAATTCTGTAGGGCTTCTGGTTATGAAGGCAAGTAACAGCCAAGACAAAGAATCCCACTTCTGGGAATGGAGGTGGAAGTACAGGTGGATGAGTGAGACACAGAGGGAACTCCTTGGTCAAGGTGAAAGGATGGTGTTGGAGATTGCTTAATAAGCGGATGTAAAAAGTAGTTTTGCTACCAGCTGGCATTCAGGAGAAGCACGTTCAGCACAGAGGCAGAAACATGAGCCATCACTTTGACACCAAGCAGCAGAAGCTGATTAAACTTTCTAGCCCTGCAACGTTTATGGTTCCCTTCGAGTAGAAGGTGGAGGGTTGGAATGAGATGGTTTTTAAGATCCCTTCCAACTCAAACCATTCTGTAATTTTGCAGATATCGAGTCCTGGTTGCTCAGCACCGACAGCACCAAAATAACCTCTGGAAAGGAGGGTTTGTAACAACCACAGCCACCCAGCAGCAAACCCTTCCCACAGGGAACGGGGATGGCTCAGTCTTGCAAGGCTCTGCTTTAGACCTGACCACAGTGGGGCCCCAGGAAAGCCAGACTGACACCTGCACGAGTCCCCAGGGTAGGTCTGAGAGCCAGGGAAGTCTCAGTCAACTCCATAAAGGCAAAAAGATGGACATCCTGCTGGAGACATCTCCCCTGGGCTGGAAATCCAGGAGGGACACAAGGACAGAGGTTGAGATTAGGAAGTGGGTGGGGAATTCTTGCCTTACCAATGTGAAAAACAAGAAAACCCCAGTCACCAGCAGCTCACACATAAGGAGTTTTCACATGGAAAAGGACAGCAGGGACTCACTCCCTGCTGTAAATATTCAGAATTACAGTGTGTACATTCTCTTTCTAAAGGGATTTTTCAAATCAGTTCACAGCTGTGTCATCTTTTGTACCAGTTTTGTCAGGGCTACTAAATTAGGTTTTTTATTTACTCTGAAGTGTCTTTTTTAGGGAAGATTTAAAACTGTGCCAAGAAATAAAAGTGCTAAATCTTCTCAGGCATGAAGGTATCTTAAATAACTGTGTCGCTGTGCCTTTGATCACTTAAGGGTATAAGCTGTTGAGAGAAGTCACAGCCCCTATTAGTTCAGCAGATACTGCACAGACAAAACAGACACACTTTGATGCTCACTAACCTTGCCTGCCTTTATCAAGCCTGAAATAGAAGCTGCAATCGGCAAACTAAGGACTAATTGAGAGCAATTGCTCCAACTGTAACTTGATTATGTTAATCAAGTAACAGTTTGGGGAGGGAAAACCTGGTTGATAGTAATTATCTTTTTCTTCTGCAAGACTAATACAAGATTCTCTTCCTCTGTACCTTTTTTTTTTTTTTTAAACACAGGCATCCACCACCTTTTCCTTCCAACTGACTGATATATGTCTGTGCCTCCACAGGCAGGATGTGACACAGGAGATGTTCAGCCTCTGGACTATAATTTAGCTACTTGTTTAAAAATTAAAATAAAAAAAAAAATCAGCATCTTTTTCATCCTCACCTTCAGCTGCATTTATTTATTCCCTTACTATCCCCAATAGCTCTGGAAAACTCAATTCCTTCTTTTTTTTTCGGCTTTCTTGGATAAAGGCAATCACATCCTTTTTCTGCTCATTACAGGTGAAGGCTGAGGCAAAATTTAGCCGTGAAAAGAGAGCCAGTGGAAATTCTGCTATCAGCTGTGAGCAGGATGAGTTGAACAAAACCGCCAGATCTTGCTTTGCTGGTGACCGAGCTGTGACAGTACTGTTTTAAAACTAAATTTCATTTTTCTAGATACTTTTCCAGGACTCTCTTATCCCAGAACCGTGGTGGAGTTGGGAAGGCAGGCATTGCTGCGTATCCCTGTAAACATCCAGCACACACCAGTAAATCCTTCTGGGTTTTTTCCAGATGCTCAAGTTTTCCATTAATTTTAATAACCAGCATTTTTTCTGCTGATTGCTTCTCACTTCTTCCTCCTATTCCTGAGTTCAGGGATTCCACATTTTATTTCCTCTTTTTTCCTTCTGCTGGGACTTTGTTTGGGGTGTTTTTTTTGGTTTTTTTTTTTTGCATGGATAGTTCCTGAATTTTGTAAATTCTTTTTCTTTTCATTTACCAAAGTTCTCACAAGATAATTACCTGAAACCAGGAGCTCATAGTTAGTCAGTGTTGTCTCCTGCCAACTTCCTCTCAAATATTCCTCGTACAATTAAAGGCAACTCAATGTAAAATTAATTTTTGTGTAAAACAAACACCAGAACTGCAGCTAAACACGTCTCAAACCTCGCAGTGCCTTTTTTTTTTTTTTTTTCCAGTGCTATAAAGCCTGAAGAAGTGACAAAGAGATAAGGAAGAGCCTCAAAATACCCTCCCACATCTTGCTTCTTTTTTGCAGTCCAAAACAGCCCTCGTGCTTTCATTCAAAGAGCTCCAATCAGCTTAGCCCATCGGTATCATGAGCAGTAATTCTTATTAAACCCCACTAATAATGTTAATGGAGGGGGGGAAAAAAAAACCCACTCCAAGTATAGATTTTCCTAGAGCTAAACATGTAATATTTTGAAGCTGCAAGCAGCGATCGTAACAAAAGAAGGTGAGGTGCCAGGAGTTTCAAAAAAGAAAGCGATAAAGCCCCTCAAGAACCCATTAAAAATCTCCCCTGGGAATAATTTGCAATCTGCTCCACTTCACGCAGACACTGGATTAAGCATCTGAGTGTAACCCTTAATCCAGGGGTTTATTTCCCGATGGGTTTCCCTCCCCTCCCTCCCTTCCCCGTTTCCAGGGATTCGGCAGGAGCGCTTTTCTCCACACCGCCAGCAGCCCCCGCTGCTCTGGAAGGATTTCACTGATCCCAGCAGCACACAAATTTCACATAAGCCTGTGTGATCCTGCTGGGAGCACCAGCCAGCACTGCGCTCTCCCAAGCCAGAGTTTGGCCTGGGCAGCTTTTAGCAGATGGCAGGTTCTCCCACCCCACTGGTAGTCGGTGCAAGAGCGAGATGACACCCACGGGGCCCTTCCTTTTCCAACCTTCTTTCATCTCCAGTCCTTTTTCTCCATACCACACTCACACCCTTTTCTAATCTCCCCTAATTGCCACTGGCTTTAATGCCAGGCAACACCACAATCAGTTTTTCAGCAGCGTTAGGAAAGATTCGAGTGGTGTTTCCTCACGCTGGCTCCGGGCGTTATTGTAACATCCATGTTAGCCAGCCTTTTTCATGGATCATATCCTGTTATTACCATAAAGCCCTCCTGGCTGCAAACCTGCACCCCTCAAATACGTTTTCTGAGTTGTCAACCTGCGTTCTCAAAGCCATCAAGGAGGGAGTCGGGCACATCAAAAATAACAATTCGTTATTACTCATCAGCCTCGGGAGATGATGAGCTTTGGACTCGTGAGGGCTGATCGTCGTCTTCCACTTCCCTCTTCCACGAAGCTGCTTTAGGTGAGGGAGACAAAAAAACCTGCAGACATGTGACAGTCAGTGGGATTGCTGCAACTGAGAGGGAGAACCGTAATGAAAGAGCTCAGGAAATACATGCAGGAGTGTGTGTGCTAAATCATATTGGGGAAAAAAAAAAAAACAACAACCAAGCAACCCAGAACAAACAAACAAAACAAAACAAAACAAAACCAACCCCAAATCCAACAAAAAAGGGAGAAGCGAGTACAGGGGAGAACTTCAAAGTCAAAAGTGGAACTAGAAACAGAGCGTATCAACTTTTTTGTAGCTGTGTATGGTTGTGGAGTGTGACTCAGCAGAACAAAGGCTTTCGTCTTCTGGTAGGAACAGAGTCCACATCACAGGGGAAGTGGCAAAAATCCGCTGCCTGGAACGGGACCCGTGGTTCCATCTGTTTTCATGGGGACGCACCATAGAAAGTTCCTGCCTTTCTAGGGACTGCAAATCACGACCTTGCTCCACGTGAACTGAGGAGATCAGGGTAAGACTCTAATTTTCCTGTAAGCGTGGAGAAAAAGAGAAATTTGTAGGGAAAAAACCCCACAGGAGTGAGATGGTAATTCCATTTTGTACTTCCACGTAATAAATCTGAAGATACCTGTATTTTAAACTGAAATAGGACACGGGTACATGACAAAGTCTGTGCTACCACCAAGATCCAACGCTAATGATCTCCATCAAAAAAAGTCCACAGGTTTAAGACTAACATCTATATTTGAAATACTTGTACTTCCCTTTTTATACCAGATCTGTCACATGTGTAAGTGTTACAGGAGGCTGAAAGGGGAACAGGGACAAATAGTTTTTAAATCATCAATTAAAAAAAAAAAAAAATAAAATTGCTTTAACAGTACCAAGAAATGCTATTAATCCCTTGGATGTGATCAGGCCAAGAGCCTGCAGTTTATTAACATTTTGAAGTTAAACATCACGTGGCAGAAAAAAACAAGCAATATGTTCATTCAAGGACAGATTTCTCTGTTCATGCACACATCACAATATCTGTGTTTGGACTAGTTCCTGTCACTCTTCCTCTCCCAGCATTCCCATATCATCAATCATCACTGAGTTCTCTGAGGAAAATACGTTACCCTACATCCCGAAACCATGTGCTGCCCTGCAAAGCAGCAAACTCGAGAAGTGTGTGGGTTTTCCACCCTCTAAAAGTTCATTTTCTTTGTTTTTAGTGAAGCCACGTTTATCCCCAGTTGGATAAAATAAAGCTCCACCTACTTCCATGCGCTTTCTCCATTTTCCTTAAAATTGTGACTGCACAACTTGCAGGGTGAGTGAGGGGATTAAACCTCTGTAAAGGCTCGCAAGTAAACCCTGTCTGTGAACATCACAGTTGTGAAACACATTCTGAATAAAAACAAACGCTCTCAGAAGAAAATTTCATCTCTCCCCTTTTGCTTTAGGATGGGATAGGCCCCAGCACATGAACGAGGGACTGCAAACACGTGCACAGAAAGCTCTGCTGGGAAACTGATAAAAACCACAATAATTTCTCTTTCTTTCTCAGTTTTAAGAAGGACTCTACGATTTGGCTCTCTCTGTCTGTTATTTTCTCCCTTGAGACAGTTGTGAATTGGTGTCAACTGGTACCTGTGATGTTTTAGTGTCTAGCACTTCAATGATTTTCAGAGCACATACCTCATCATGATGGGGGGGGGGGAGGGGGTTAAAGAAATATCAAGCCATGATTCTAGTAAAAATAACTTAATTAAAAATAGATTTCATCTAGAGCTGGTTAGAAAGGCCTGTAGTTTGTCCTACCAGTTAAAACTTCAATGATGCAGTGTGTAGCACTCCCCAGCTATGAAAGCAAACAAGCCTTTTGCTTAATTCTCCCTAACATTTTGCAAAATGTGCCTCTGACAGGCCGTGGCAATAAAGTTTCTTTCACTGAAACCATGTTCTTCTTTTTCCTTCCTTATTTTCTGCTAAAATACGTGCTTTGGTGACAAAGGAAGGCTAACCCAGAGCGTGGTGAACAAAGATAAACTACCTCATTTCTCTCTCACATCACGACTTCTTTTAGTGATCCAAAACACACCAAAGGGGAAGTGCCCCAGCTTTTCTCACTGCGATCTGAATCTATTTCATTTCTAGTTCTGGGTTATGCAATGACCTCTCCTGTGAGCAGTTTGCTTTCCTTGGCTGGTATTAGGTGTTATGCAGACACAGAAAGCCCAGAGAGAGTTCCCATAACGGCATTTTTCTCCCTTCCTTTGGTATCTCAACCCGCTATTCACGTTGCTCTTAAAAAAAAGAGGGGCAAAACCAAAAGCAGCGCTTTGCAACGCTTCAGTTCTGTAACAAGGGGAAAATTAGTATTTGGAAAGCAAATCAGCAAACCTGAAGAGTCAGGTTGTTCAAAGGTGGGAGAAGGAGAGAGGAAAATACCTCAGGGAGTCTGACAACAAACAGTTACAACAGCATTACATAGGGGGAAGTGCTTCTGGAGATCAATACAAAAATATTTAGCAATTGCTAGTGATCTCACAGCACCTTCCAGAATCTGAAGGGGCCAACAAGGAAGCTGGAGAGGGCCTGTTCACCAGGAACTGTGGTGCCAGGACAAAGGGGAATGAGAGGACAAGAGGGCAGGGTTAGATGGGATATTGGGAAGGAATTCTTCCTTGGGAGGGTGGGGAGGCCCTGGCACAGGTTGCCCAGAGGAGTTGTGGCTGTCCAAGAAAGTGTCCAAGGCCAGGTTGGACAGGCTTTGGAGCAGCCTGGGCTGCTGGAAGGTGACCCTGCCCATGGCAGGGCATGGAACGAGATGATGCTTAAGGTCCCTTCCAGCCAAACCATTCCATGATCTACCATCTCCCTCTGAGCTTGTTGGCAGAGTTGGAGAACATAAAAGCACCAGACAGGCTTTCTTGCCTCAAAATCGAACCCTAACCCACCCTTCCTCTGCCACCCCCGGTGTTTATCTGCGTGGTCAGCACTGACTCCCATGGGCACAGGCTGAGATCCTGCTAAAGGCAAGGTGAGCTTCCCCCAGAGCTGGAACTGCACCGTGTACAAACCACATCCACACAGCTCACAGCCACCTGTTCTGACAGATCTTGGTGTTAAATGACTAAGTTTCCATTAATAATAGAGATTTTTGTTTGTTTTTTTTTAAAGCAGCTCCCTCGCGTGGTGTTCAGATATACCTAAAATACAACCACCACCAGAAGGGAGCGTGAAATGGCTAAAAAAATAAAATAAAAATTAGAGCTGTGTGCATTTGTAATACGTGGCTTCAACTGGATCACATGTTCTGCGTGTCTCATCTGGTTTTTCTTTTGTTTTATACCACATTCTTTCCTTTTGCATCCCCTGCCTCTCACCTCACAACTTTCCAAAGCACTTAGACAGGCAGAGCACGTGTTCTGAAAGCACAGATAAATTAAACAAGAGTGTACCTGAATGCAAATGGCCTCTCCCTGCCATAATTTATCCAACTTTTCTAAATTAGACAGCGCAGTCAAGTATGCAACTTAAAAACCTGGTTCTCCAGTCACTTTTTTTTTATTATTTTTTAAACTTGTAAGAAGGTAAGTCTCTGCTAGCAAATACTGCTGCCCAAAATGTGCCACAAAAGTGGGGAGGGGGGTGTGTGGAAATAATGGTTCCTTCAAAGTTATTGACAGATCAGCTGCAACCTACCAGAGGCTGGAAAAAAAATACCAGATGGGATTAAAAAAAAAAAAAAGAAAAAAAAATCCTTGCTATTAGTACATCATACCAAATGCTGTATTCAAAAGCCAAACTCTCCCCTCCTCCTGCTACAAGAAACCACTCCTGGGGGAAATTGTTTATGCTTTTATCAGTGGTGAGTGTGGACTCTAAAAGCTAAATCTGACAAAGACCAAAAAAAAAAAAA
>NW_020956518.1:0-2319 GCF_003031625.1 Empidonax traillii
TCTCTGTTGTGATGCCCGTGTGTTTTCCATGCACCAAAGTACCTCATGGATATGCAGTTTGATGAAAAGAGAGTTTTGTATAAAATCGGTGCCACGTGACAATGTCCTGCCAGGAGGGACTGGCTGTGGTGCCCTCTTCTCTCTGGGACTGCTTTTCAGAGGATGTGCTGTGGTTTTCCTCTGCAGTGCCCTGAGAACATAGGAGCTCACTCTTTTGCCCAAGGGCACTCTTTCCTTGGAAAAGGCTGTGGGCTGCCTCCTTCAGGCTTTTCTGGAAAACAAGGCATTGAAGGTAAAGGCTGGGGGAAAAGCTTGGAGCCAAATGTACAGTTACTGAGGGAACCACGGCTTCTTTTGGGAATTGTGCTCTGAGACTCTCTCTTTTAGCTTGTTTCATAAATAAAGGCATCCAAGCAGAGCTGATGTACTTCTGCTTCCATCTCATTCATGCCTCCTGTAGGCTGAAGACCCATTTCATAGAATCCCAGAGTGGTTTGGGTTGGTGGGGACCTTAAAGACCATCCAGTTGCCAAAGCCCTGTCCAGCCAAGCCGTGGCTGGAGGGCTGTGGGACGGTGCTGAGGGTCCCAGTGGTGAGCACATGCCATAGACTCCATGAAGGGTTTGCTAAGACATATCAATTAATGTCCAAGCCTTTCTTAAGACCCTCCTATGTCAGAAATGGGAGTGAGGCCCTGCTCCTGCTCTTACACCCTCACTTAGGCCTGTCTGTATTTCAGGTCACAGCCTTTTGACCTCCATTTCCCCTTTGGAGGAGACCCAAGTTCATGTATCAGAGCCTCCCCACTGCTGAGGAAGCTGGATAGGCAGACTCAGAGGTATCTCAGGCATGGAGGGGCAGCAGAGCCCGGCCTGGCCCTGTTCCCTGATGGGAGCTGTGGGGTGAAGCAGCTCCTGTTGCCAGAGGAGCCCCACAGGCACCACAGAGACAGTGGGGACACCCTTGGTGTCAGTGACACCAACCGTGAGGCAACCCTGACTCCTGGCTGTGGGGCAGAGGTGTCAGGATCCTTGAACTTCCCTTTTATCTAGAGGACATTGCCCTCTCCTCTCACCTGATCCCATGCTGGGAAAGCCCAGGTCTGTGAGCAGAGAAAAGTTTGCAGAAAGGGACCCAGCAGGGAATGGCTGAGGAGGTGAGGAGATGAGCATTAAAGCTGCTCTCCTGAGTCTGGGCAAGGAGTCACAGAATCATGGGCTCCTTTATGTTGGAAAAGACCTTTAAGGCCATTGAGATCAGCCATCAACCCAGCCCTGCCAGGTCCACCCCCATTGCCCTGGACAGCCTGGTCCAGTGCTTGACAACCCTTGCAGAGAAGAAATTTTTCCTAACATCCCATCTAGACCTCCCTTGGCACAACTTGAGACCATTTCCTCTTGTCCTGTTACCTGGGAGAAGTGACTGGCCCTGACCTTGCTCCACCCTCTTTCAAGTAGTTGTAGGGAGCAATAAGGTGCCCTCTGAGCCTCCTTTTCTCCAGGCTGAGCCTCCCCCCAGCTCCCTCAGCTGCTTCTCATCAGACTTGAGCTCCAGACCCTTCCCAGCTCTGCTGCCCTTCAGTGCCAGAGTTCAGATCTTGGAAACGCCCCCTCTCCAGCCGTGACCAGGTTCCATGTGACTGTGGGGTGATTCTGTGCACCAGAGCCGAGGCAAAAAATGAAAATCACCTTCAGGCACATCTGGCCTGTACTTTGGACCCCCTGGCCTTCAAAACACCACTTACTACATCACAGAGTGATAAAAACAAAAAGGATGCATCAAACCTGTGTGACAAGACTCCTTCTGCAACGAAGAGTAGTGATGTTGTTTGGGGAGATGACTTCATGAAAGGACTCCAAATACGTTCTCTCCTTGCAAACAACTCAGTACAGGAGAGGAGCTCACCCTTCTCTTTCTTTTCATGACAATAGATGACGCTAAAAAGTCATGACTCAGCTGTCATCAGCCAACCAAGGTCACTATTAAAGGCTGACCATGATGAGGAAAGCTGCCCAGATGCCCCCACAGCTGAATTGACATTGAAATGCAGCGTACTCCACACAGTTCAGAAAGCCTCCACAGCTGCTAGTAGAGAAAATAAATACGTGTTTTTAGTCAGAAGACTTTGAAAAAAGAAAAAATCCTTATTGGACTCTGCTTTAACACTCTGCTTCTGCATCGTTTGTGTCTGATGGAAACAAAACGCGTTTCCATCTGCGTGGTAAATTACAGACTTAACGATTTCTGTGTAGAAAACACTCCAGAGCCAAGAGCAGTTACAAAGGCCAACTGTGAAACAGTAGGAAAAGAAAAAAGAAA
>NW_020956518.1:2925-6215 GCF_003031625.1 Empidonax traillii
CAACCACTCTGCTGGCGATTCTTTATTGCTGTGAAACACGACAGGGACGGTTCCACGGGTACCACTTGGCGAAGGACTGGGAAAACACCTCGGGAGGACTCGCTGCGCAGCCAGGCATGGCGGAACTGGGCTGGAGGAACAGTCTGAAGTGCATGTTTTCCAAACGCGGGGTGACACAGATCTCCTCTCTCTCTGACCCACGGGTATTGTGTGTTCATCATCTGAAAGGCCAGTTTCCAGGCAGCAATGCCTCACTGGCCTGCTTCAAGAAAGACTGAATCTGACTAGACCTTTAGCATGCACCTGCCCAATCATAGCTTGCTCTCTGAGGATCTGCAGTTGCCCTTCTCCAAGTCTGCTTCCTCCTCTTTGGTGTCCCCCTTAGAAAACTCTACAGTCTTCTCATTCTGAAGACAAGAAGGAAAGAAAAAGAGTTGGTACGGTTTTCATCCTGGTCTCGGGTATTTTTTTAACTTTGCCTTAAATTTGCACCTTTGGATGCTTTTTTTTTTCCTTAAATTCAGAGCTCCTTGTACCCACCTGAGCTGGGGTTTGGCCCGCCCCTGTGTCATCCGGCAGGTCGACGCCGCGGGTCTCAGGCAGCAGGATGCAGGACAGCGACACCAGCACGGGGATGCTCCCGAAGATGGCCATGGGGATGGCCCGGTGGTACTTGTCCAGGGGGATGATCAGCGGGGCCAGGATCCCGGCCACCCTCGCCAAGGTGGAGCACAGCCCCACACCAGTCTGCCTGGGGGAGCGAGGGGCAGATGTGGGCAGGGATCAGCATCCCCTGGGACCGAGGGCGGCCATGGGGACAACTGGGCTCTTGTTTCTTCCCCACCACCACCAGCCACGGCGGAGGGAAGCTGTGATGTCTGGGGAGAGCTCACCTGACGACCGTGGGGAAGAGCTCTGCGGCGTAGACGTAGGAGACGGAGAAAGCGGCCGTGGCTGTGAACTTGCCGATGATGGCCAGGACAGTGATGGCCACGGGCTGGTCTGGGGGGAGGAGGAGACACCACCACTGTGACCTCCATGGAGATGGTTCACTTGGGACCCAAACTCTCTCCGGTGTGATTTCTTAGGACAGCCCTTTCTAATGGACTTACCAAGCAAACCTTGGAAAGTCAAGGACACAACCTAACCCTTTGGAAATTGTCCCTAGCATACTATTACCAGGAAAATATCCTCTGGAAAGCTGGCAAAGAGAACCCAGATTACTCCTGAGGTCTTGGGCATTCCCTAAATCTGCAGCTGAAATGAGCTACTGAGCCGCCACAGGTGTCTGGGGGAGTGCTCGGTTGGAAATGCCACACCCCTGAGCTCCGAAACATCGTGCAGCCCCTCTCTTTGCTTCCCAGCCTTACTCCCAGCAGCAGGGGTGAGGGTGTGGACTGAAGCAACGTGGCACAAACAGATGTGGGGGGTGGGCATCGGGGTTTTTTTTCTGTTTGTCTAAAGAAGGGAGAAGCAGTGGATTTTAAAACACCTCTTCTGCCACACCTTTCTGCAAGGAGGTGCCGGAGTTGGTGGTGAACAGTGGGTGGTGGTGTCTGATGGGCACTGCCTGCCAAGGGCCAGGAGCTTTGGGAAGATCAGGCACAGCCCTGAAGGAGAAGACACTAAAGCTGAGGGGGAGCCAACATACTGGGAATGCAGTGCCCTGGGCTGTGGCACTCAAGGCAGCTCAGCCCCTGAGAGAGAGGTGTGGCCAGCCAGGCTGGGAGGATGGGTCTGAACGAGGATAGGGATCACTGGGGCTCTGTCCGGCTCTGCTCATGGGCTGAGAAGAGGTTATTCACCTTCAGGAATGCCAGTGAGGATGAGACACATCAGGCCAGCCAGCATCAGCAGTATGGCCTGCACTTTCTTCCTCCCAAACCACTCCAGCAGGAAAATGAGGCAAAGCCGAGCTGGAAGCTCCACGGCCCCAAAGGCGAGCTGTGTCAGGTAGATGTCCAGACCAAAACTTGTCACACTAAGGCCCAGTCCATAGTAGACAATGCTGTCTGCAAACCTGAAATTCAAGTAAAGTGGAATAAAACATGTCACCAGATGGTTTTATGGGGGCTTATCGTCAAAAATTAACATGGTTATACCACACACAGCTTACTTAAACTCCCAGCAATCTCTGTTCTGCTTCTTGTAACCACCTGTGACAGTTCTGTGGGATGAAGTCACATGAGATAAAGCAGAATGGATCCCCATATGGTCAGCAGCTTCTAGACTGAGCCCAAAACTTCTAGGTAGGCATAAAACTACTCCAAGGCATAGGGATCACCAAAATCTGGAATTACTCAAGTCTTTTTAACAAAACCCACAAAAATTATAATGAGTAATCATCTCCTCCCCACGGCCAGGCAAGGTAAATCTGGTCCAGTATGGGGAGACAGAATGACAGCAGACAAAAAAATACACATATATATGACCACCACAATCACATCAAGTGAATTTACAGTTCTTGCCAACTATCAATCCCTCATTTTCTTTCACCCAGAAGTTTGGAAAGAGGGGAGCAGGGAATGTCTTACCAGACGCACAACATGATCAAAGTCACCTTCCGCAGGTGCCTCTTCCGAAAGAGATCCAGAAGACTTCCAGACTTGGTCTGTTTCTCAGGCTCCAACTTCAAATGCAGAAAGTCAAAGAGTCAAAGCAGACAAAGGTAACCCATGGCCAGCTGCTTTTCCATCTGCAGTCAGTGGAAAGCCTCAGCAAGTCAGGCTGCTGACCCTCACAGCTCTGGGAGGAAGGGCAGCCCCATGGGGGGCTCCTGCCTCTGTGCTCTGGGTGTCCAGCAAGGGGGTTGGTGACCAAGAGGTTCCTCAGGAGGAACATTTCCCCAGTGCAGGAGCTTTGGGGTGGGCAAGGAGGTAACTCCCCTTCTGACATTTATGCATGGAAAGCCACAGACTAAACAGGGACCTCATGCTCCTGATCCACACTCCTGCAATCCTCCCAGGACAAAAGCCAGGGAAGCATTTCAGTCCTTTGCACAGCCCAGAGTGGAGTGCAGGAAGCTCCAGGCTGAGCCTCAGCAGAAGCTGTGCCTCTTGCCTGCCCTCGTCTGTGTCCATCACATCCGGAGCTGGAGTCATCCCCAGTGATCCCCAGCTCCTCCCCAGCGGGATGGAAAGGTGCTGATGGGCTGGGCTGAGCTGCAGGGGCTGTGCAAGCCCAAGTGCAGGGGGCAGTGTCTGCGGACACGCAGCGGTTCCCTGTGCCCGGACAGGTACCTGCTCCAGGAGTCCTGCCGGGAGGCTGCGCTTGTTGGTGGCCGCCGCCTT
>NW_020956518.1:6519-11595 GCF_003031625.1 Empidonax traillii
CGCAGCGGTTCCCTGTGCCCGGACAGGTACCTGCTCCAGGAGTCCTGCCGGGAGGCTGCGCTTGTTGGTGGCCGCCGCCTTCTGAAGGAGCTTCTTGGCTTCCTCCATCCTGCCTTTGGTCACCAGCCACCGAGCTGACTCTGGGAGCACCCTGCCGAGGAGGGGAGCTCAGCACACGCTGCTCTGACCTGCGGAGCTCCCCCACAGCCCTTTGTCACCACACCCGCAAACAGTGGGCATGCCATGGGAGGGATGGGCCTAAATGCCCTACCTTTGGGCTCCAAAGGCCCACATCTGATGACCTGAAGCAAAGCAGCTGCTGCTCTCAGCAGCCCAGTGTCCCAGGGAGCTGTGCTGAGCTCTGCAGAAGCTCCTCCAGCATCTGCACTGTGATGGGAAAGACCCATCCTGGGGCTGAGCTGCTGCTGCCTCCTCACTCCCACCCCTACCCTGCTGTTGTGTCTTACAGAAGCTCTGCCCAACTCCTGCTTACCAGATGTAGAAGAAAAGAGCAAACATAGGAGCGGATCCTGCAATCTCCAGCAGCCTCCAGTTGCGGATTCCGTAGCTCAGCCCAGCCACCATCATCTGTCCGATGGCAAAAGCAGTGTGAGCAATAAGCACTGACTTTGGCCGGAAGGAGATTCCAACCCATTCTGTGGCTGCAAAGAAGAACAAAACTTCGGGGTCACCCCTTCCAAAACATGTCAAGCTCTTTTTTGTTATTGTATCTTGTGAGGCCACCAAATGCTGCCTCAGGGCAAGGGCAACCTACTCACCCAGGGACACCACAGTAATCATAATTCCTGACACTGCAGCCCCCACGACACACCTGATGGCCATGTAGACATAAAAATGGGGCACAAAGGCAACTGCTAGACCAAACACGCCCTGGAGGAGCACGCAGATAAGAAAGACTGGCCGGCGGCCGATCCTGTGGGAGAAGAGAGAAGATGCAGTTGGTATCTGGAGAAACTCCATGGGGATAGGAAAGATCCCAGGTGGAATACTAAGTGATTTGAAAACCAGAGGAGATTTTACATCCCTATACATTTATATCCCTATACAGCCCAAGAAATAATGTGCACAAAAAACAGCGTCTCCACTTTTGAGCTGTCGCTCAAAGGCTGAGACATCAGTTGGGGCTGGACTTGTGAGTCCTGGAGGACCTCCCCTCAAGGCTCTGTCTGCACCTCTCTCTTTTCAACCATCAGACATCTACAGACACGTCAGGTGGCCCCAGATGCCCTTACTCAGTCAAGGGGACTGAGTCTGTGGAGGGAGTATTTCATGACCAGTGCGAGGACAGCCTGGCCCCTCAGCTGGGCTGTCCCTGAGTGCTGGGCAATGACTCCGGGAAGGTGACCGTGTTTCCTCACCTGTCACTTAGCATCCCAAAGAACATGGCTCCCACGAGAAGCCCAGCCATGTAGATGGACTGGGAGATGTCGTTCAGGACCGTCCTGTCACACACCAGGTCAAACTGGAGGAGGGAAACACAGATGCTGTTGCTTTCGACAGACCCCAGCTGCTTTCTGAGGATCAGAGTTGTAGCAGCTCCACTTCTCTGGATGCAAAGGCAGGACGGGGTAGAAGGAGGAGGAGAGGAGGAGAGCTGTATTTTCTCTGGTAAAGGAGGACCAGCGTAGGAATGGGAAGGGATGCAGCAGCTGCTGACAATCCTACAGAGAAGCTACCTGTGAAATGGGCATGGTGCTCCAGGGACACCAAAGAGCACTTGCAAATGCCAGAGCCTAGACTCTCTCCTCTGGCTGCAGCTCAGAGTAAGGTACTTGAGAGAAAGTGCTGGAGCTGGGAGGGAAAAAAAGAGGGAGAGAGGGAGGAAAGGATGGAGGAATGAGGCAAAGTGAGAGAGGAGCAGAGGTCCAGAAAGGGAGAATCACAGAATCATTTAGATTGGAAAAGACCTCCAAGATCATTGAGTTCACCTTTTGGCTGATCACCCCCTTGTCAGCTAGAAGGTGGAGGATAAATCAGGATGGAGAAGTTGGGAATGCTGACAGACAAAGCCTTTGCTCAACTGCATAGCCCATGGAACGTCTTGTTGCAGCCCCGAAAGACTCTGGAGGCCCCAGAAATATCAATGACAAATCACTGGAAGGTAAAGGTCTTTCACAGAGAAGGTGATGTGAGTAGAGCCAGGCTGAAGAATAGGAGAAACTGTGGCATGGACACTCAAAAGGTCCCTCCTGGCAGGATCGTAGGCTAAAGGGTCTGGATAGTGGAAAGGGAAGAGATGGTGGGCAGAGCTTGTGCTGGACTCACACTCCCATTGTGCCCTCCCTGGGCATCTACATCTGCAACAACCTCCCAAGGATTACAGCTGTGATGGAGGCAAAATCATCCAGTGCCTGGTAAATCTCAGCCTGACGGCACCACAGCTGGCATTGTCTGACCAAACCACAGGACAGGACACACCCATCCCTTCCCTTCCACGTCCCCCATCACCTCAGAAAGGGGTTACAGACCTCGGTCAGCAGGGACGGTGGCTCTGCTGAGGGGTACACCCAGCCACTGCTGCACTTCTGCGTGGCGTTCAGGCCATATGTCAGGATGGAGTCCAGGTCCCAGTCCACTGGGGAGTACATGGAGCACTGCTCGTACTGCCCGTCCGCATCCCGGGGCAGGGTGAGGTTCAGCTGCTCTTCCTGCGTCAGGTTGGGGCCAACAGCGAGGATCCAGCTGGTGTCACAGTGGTGGGGAACCTCCACAACCATGAACACTTGGCCAATCATTTGGAAAGGGTTAAGAAGGAGCGGGAGGGAGAGCAACAGTATCAGCAGTTTCTGGTATAGCCCAAACTCCCCCAGAGCACTTATGACATCTCCGAACTCAGCCATGGTGATTACTTCTGTGGCCAGGCTGTGCTGGTGCATGTGGCTTAAATAGGCAAATATTAATGTTTAAACTATGGCAGCACTAAACCCCTAATCCAGTGTGATAAAACGAGCACCTGTACCAGCATGTTCATCATTATGAAGATATGGTGCTGTCCTCCAGGGCGTACTTTGTCACCAGCCATTCCCTCCCTGTTCTCGGGAGCAGAACAAAGAGCACTGCCACTCTTGGAGATGATAGCATGGCAACAGCTTGTCTTTTTCCAGCCTGGAATGTCTCACAAGGCGTCCTGAAAGCAACTGTGCTGCAGTGCAAGGTTTTTTGTCTGAGACATGAAGTTGCGGCCCTACAAACGAGGGGTAGTTTTTCTGAGTGGGGTGAAACAAAAGGAGTGAATTTACTGCTCCCATTCATGGCTGTATAACCCATCCTGGAGACTATAGGAAAGGGAAGCAGAAAATCACTTCTCCTCTGGACCAGGGAATATGGCTGGTAGTCAAGTAGACTTGGTCTTGACAGCTGTGTCCCAAGCTGTCTGTTTTAATTTGCCCCATGTAGAAACCCTGGGTAGTCATAAAACCAGATCTAAACTGCAGTGTCTTGGGGAGAATCCTAAAATAGATTTGGCTCAGAGAGCACCCTTAGGGAAAACAGCACGTTACACACACAGACATACAGAGCACACGGGATCTGGGAAACAACACCAGCTTGGCTTTGCCCGAGGTTCTGATGTCACTTGAAAAGCAGATTGACCCGATTTCTGCTGCGCATCTGAGTCCCTTCCTGGGCAAACTCCCTGAGTGGTTTGTGTCTTTATTCCTGCAGACTGGATAGCTGGATTGCACTCAGTGTATGGAATTTGGTGTTTACTTTGGAAAGCTCTCCTGGCTGCTTTCACGAGAGTGATAAGGACAGGTCACTGACTTGTTCACTTCAAGTCTCCTCTCAAATTCTTTGTCCTTCCCCCTCAATGCAGGCAGGATGCATGAGCCTCCAGCGAAGTTACTGAGGGGTCACACGAGCCTGGATTGGTGTTCCATGAGTGGGAATGGCATTGTTGTGCTGACTGCTTATGGAAGTGGGAAGAGGGGTAGAATGCTTGATTTTTAAGCATGACCTCTCACCAGGAGAGGGGGAGTGAGGTCATACTGGTTAGTGCTACTAGTAAAGGAAGAGAAGAGTAAATGCTGCTTATGGGGTTGTGTAAATTCACAGCAGTGGTATTTGTGCATCATCTGCACACACCACACTGTTATGTATGGGTCATGGTGTCCCCTCCCATTCCTCTGCCACCAGCACCTCATGTGTCAAAGAGGTCAGATTTTGCCTGTAAAAACTCCTTGAGGGTGATCCAGACCTGACCGCAGTCTCGTGCTAATGCAGATGTGACTCCTTAAGGCTGTTCTTCCCAACATCACCAGTCAGGCACTTCTGAACCCCTGGGAGAGCTTCAACCCCTTGTAAACTCTGTCACCCTCAGGTGTCATTTCTCATAGAAAGACACTGTTCCTGTCATCTGGGGCCAAGTGGGTCAATGCCTACATGGTGGAGATCTCTCAGGGGCAAGAGTTGGAGCAGCCCTGCAAACCTCTGCTTCCTGGAGCCCCACTGATAAGGACTCTGTGCTTATTTCTCTATGTTCAGCAGTTTTGCTCGTGTGCATTACTAAGGCTTGGAAAACCTCTTGAAAATGGAGAAGCCTCTGCCAGAGGAACCACGAGAAACCCACAAGTCTCAGGGAAAACCTGGGATGGGAAGCTGGAAAACCTGTATATCCATGTCAAGGACTAGGGAAAGGGAGGGGGACCGTCCAAGGAAGTAGTTCAGAAAGAGAAACCACTGCGTGGGGAGGAAGCCTGGTGCAGGCAGTAGGGCATTGATGCACTAATTCATGGACTTTTCCCTTTCACAGCTCTGACCATCAGGAGTGACTGTAGCTGGAGACCCATTTGGACACCTATATTGGGGTGAATTCTGGCCAGAATGGATTCATACCCACCACCTGTGATGCTCCTACATTTTCCCTCTTCCTCTTAGGGCTGGCAGGGAGAGAACAGGTTTATGGGTGTCACCTGGCAGTGACAGCTTGGTCTGGGCATCACTCTGAGCATCTTTTGCACAGGTAACAGGGCCACCCACTTCCCACTGCTCCAGTGGAAGGTGCTTGATCTCTGCAAACCTCTCCATCTCTAAGCACAGCTTGACCAGGTTTCAGGC
>NW_020956518.1:11877-68988 GCF_003031625.1 Empidonax traillii
TTAGGGCTGGCAGGGAGAGAACAGGTTTATGGGTGTCACCTGGCAGTGACAGCTTGGTCTGGGCATCACTCTGAGCATCTTTTGCACAGGTAACAGGGCCACCCACTTCCCACTGCTCCAGTGGAAGGTGCTTGATCTCTGCAAACCTCTCCATCTCTAAGCACAGCTTGACCAGGTTTCAGGCAGGGCTGTGAGATGTCGGTGCCTGTATCCCAAACCTCTTGCCCCATCCTAAGGTGAGACCAACTTCAGCATCTAATGATTCATCTAATTTTCAAGGACACACCTCTTTTCCCTGATCTATGTTGATTGAGCACTGACACTGCTTTGCAGCAGATGCACTCACTAAGCAGCTTTATTCCTCCAGCAGACCTGACAGAGCCGGGGTTATTTTGGCACTGATGAAGCAGGGAGGGTTGTTGTTTTTTATTTTTTTAATTATCTTTATTTTAAAAATTAATTATTTTAACATCTTTATCTTTTTATTCCTTCTCTTTTTTTACAGAGAGCTGATTAAAACACGTGCAGTCATACGATCTACGACCCTTTCCGTAAGGCACGTGTTCTCGCTTTGACCCTCTGAGTTTTCTCGTGAGCTTGTTTATCTTTAATATAATTGTTAACTCCTCTAACATTTATGGTATTTAATATATATGCAAAGGGCAGTCAGGGAGGATCAGAGTGCAATCACACGGGAAGAGCAGATGTAGCAATGTCCCCACACCCTTCAGGACTTCAAGACACCCGGGTTCCTTTTCCCCCTCTGCCCCTCTGATCTTGGCAAGGTCATTTCACTTATCTTTGCTCATCCCTGTACAGCGAGGCTGATGGTGGTGACCTCCTGTGTGGAGCAACTTTGCAGTTTACAGAAGGAAAAACGCAGTGAGGGGGGGGGAGAGATATCATCGTAATTAAGTGCAGGCAAGTCACACGGCGAAAAGGTGAACGAGGTTTTGGGTTGGGTTCATCTCAGGATGTCTCTGTGGAGTTGTCCACATGTGAAACAGACCCCTAGGGCTGCACTGTGGTGAGTGGAGATGGATTGACACAGTTCACAGAGTCCAGAGGGCCGATCCCTTTTCAAGAGCAGTTCTCAGGTTTAGGGTGGGCTGAATCACTCCCCAGACTGTACTTGCTAATTCTCCATTGACTCTGATGCGGGCTTAAGCATCTGCTTTGCCTTGAAATGTTGATACTGCAGACACCCAAACCTGAACTTTCACCTTGTCCTTCTCAGCTTTGCCTTTGCCCATTGCATTTTACTTGCACACTTGTGGCCAAGGATTCAGCTCCTTCCTGAGACACTATCTCTTCTCGTTTGAGTTTCTAGTTCTTAATTGGCTTGTTGTTCATGGCTGTGTGCTGGTTGGACCTTTTTGGTCCTCTGTCTTCCCTCCTCCCTGCAGAAATCCTTTGAGGGACATTGGCAGCAGAAGATCCCCTCTGCAGAAGCCCCCTGGCTGCAGAGAACAGGGGGTGCTGGTTGGTCTCTACTCGGAGGTTCCTCACACTAAACCCAGTTCCTGCAATGTTCTTTTTTGGGAACTGACCACTGACCCACTCTGGCCAGGACAGAGAACTTAAATTTAGCTCCTTAAGGCATTAATAAATCAGTCTGTGCACAACTGAATTTGTCTTGTGCCAGAGGAGTGGGGCATTTCTAAACTGATTTCATGAATCTCTTTTGATCCCATATCAGCTAACTTGTGCTGCAGGGCTGGGTGCTTTTCACTGTTTTTCTTCAACTATATAAAGAACTCCTTCTCTGAAAGGTCATCATTTAACTCATCCCAATCTTCAGAAGAGAGACTTTCATAATCTTCTTCAACTCCTAAAGCTTTTCTGCTCCTGTTCATTTTTTCAGGAGCCTCCTGGCCTGGATCAAAGGCATCCTGATGAAAGGTTTCAAAAGCACAGCTGGTGGACATGTATGTTAAGGGAAAATTGTCTTCCTGTGTAGAGGGATGCTTGTTTGTTGAGCCTTCAGCACTGAGACCCAATCCAAACATTTCTTCTGCTGCCTTGGGAGCCTGGCACTGTGGATCCAGCTGCTGCAGCATTGCACAGCTCTGAATCCCTTCCAGTTCTCTAATATTAATCTCATCCTGACCATCAAGAAGTGAGAGACTGGAGGTGTCCCACAGCTCCAGTGGGGCATTTGTCTCTGCTGGGATTTCCTGGAGTAATTCCGAAGTGTTTGGATCAAAGAAAGGAGGATTTTCTGCCTCTGAGTTTTGCAAGTCTGAATTTAGGGTTTTACTTGCTATGCTGGAAAAATCTTGTCCTCCAGAAAAGAACAAGTTGTTGTCCTCCAGAAAACCCACGTTGCCAAACTGCAGCTCAGCTTTCTCGGATAATTTTTCTGAATCACCTGGTGAAAAAATTATCCCATCTTCTATCACTGTGTCCTGGACATCCAAACCCAACAGGTTCTGGGCTTCTGGTAGGTGAGCACCGTGATGATTTCCTACCCTGGTGGGATTTTTGCTGTTGTCAGCTGCAGGAGCAAGCTCTGGAGGAGGATGTAGAGGGTTTGTTCCACCCTCTGAGATTTCTGCAGCTTGTTTCTGATTTTCCTTTGCTGTTACGAGAGGGGGCCAACAGCTGTCCCACTGCTGCCAAACCTGGCTATTTAAAGACAGTTGGTCACCAATGTCAGGTTCAGTTTTCTCGTGTTCATCATCATGTGACCTGCTTGTGCCAGGAGCCAACAACAGGACGTCCGTCTCCTTGCCCTCAGCAGACTCTGAGAAACCTCCAGAGCTCTCCTGGATATGTTTAGGGAAGACCTCCATCTTTCCTGTCTGTGGCAGCTGATCACTCTTGGAGGCCTTTTGTTTTGCTTGGCTGGAGGAGCTGAGGAGGCCCTGGGGCTTTTCTGGCCTGTCGTCATCAACAGTTGTTTGCTCTGAGGATCCTCCTGCAGGTTTTCCTCGTGGGCTCTGCTTCTTCTCTGAGCAGTCACCAAACAGAGTGACAAGGGCTGACTGGGGCTTCATGGGTTTCCTTTGGGTTGTTGTTTCTTTCTTGGGAGCGCTGCCTTTGTCCTCAGACCCAAAAAGTATAACGAAGGGATTTTTCCTGAACCTGAAACCTTTCCCTGGTGTCTCTCTGCAGGCTTGAATGCTTCTGGCCTCCTTGCTCTGGGCACCACTCTGTGACGTAGGCACAGTGCTTTCCTCTGGGAGTTTCAGATCCGCTTTTTCCTCACCCCCTGGGTGGCCTCCGGGTTTGTCCAAGGATATATTTGGTTTGGAATATTCTGCTGTCTTGGCTGGTTGCTCAGAAATGTGTGAGATGTTTTCACCAAGAACTTCCCTGGAATCTTCTGACTTGGAGTTGATGGCTCCATCATGTGAGGGGCGAGCGGCACAAGTTCCTTTCAGAGGTGTGTCTGTTGATCCTGGAAAATCCTTACCAGGTGATTTAATGTCACGTCTCAAAATATCCTGGTGAGTGTTAGTTTTCAGTGGGCCACTTGTGTCCTGAAGTTCTGTTTCTTGCAGACAGGACAGACCGTGACCATCTGTCTTCTCTGGCAATCCAGGTGGAGAATCTCTGCTCTTTTCTGCTTTGTTTTCCTGAGATGTGTGCTCAGCACCAGGCTCTTCCAGAGACCCTGACATACTTACTGCTTTCTCTTCTTTTGTCTTCTCAAACTCTGCCCCTTTGCTCTCAGTTCCAGGCAAATCACTCACGCTGGATGGCTGCCTACTTTCCACCAAAGTCACTGGCATCTGTTTCACAGGGAGCTCCTTGGTGTTTGGCTTTGATTTCTCATTCAACGTTCCAGTGATCTCAGGTAAAACGCTCAGCCCTCCCAGCTCCAGGGAACCAGAAGATACATAAGAGGTTCTTGATATACCAGAGGGGGAAGGGGCTTCTTCAACTGCACTTTCAGGGGTATCAGTACCCTCAGCTTCACATTTTAGTTCAGTACATGTAGAGTTTCTGATTTCGGGCTCTCCTGGCACAGGGGTGGGCTGTGTGCTGTTCATTCCCCCCCCAAGATGTTTGTCTCCTGTAGTATCTGGGGGGATTGGGATCAGTTTAGGTTTCTTATTTATCAGGGCAGGTGTCGTGTTTCCTTCACTGGGTGTGCTCAGAGACCCACAGACCTTGTTTTCCTTCGTTAGGGCCTCTGTAGCAGGGAGGGTGCAGCCCCCTGTGCCCCCCAGGCCCACCCTCTCGGTGGGTTTAGCGCTTTGAGGTGTGGTGTGGGGGACGAGTGAGCCACGAGGCAGGGGCTTCACAGGCTCCAGGACTGCAGGGAAAGGGGCAGAGGCAGGTCCTCTCTTCAGCTGGGCTTGGCCCTGCTGGATTGCAGCCACTCGCTGGGACACCTTTCCCCCTCTCTTCCCTGCAGGCACATCCCCATCCCCAACCTTTTCCCTGCCTCTGTGTCCTCCCTTCTTGGGCCAGGAGCACACTTGCTCTCTTTCCTTGGTGCAGGTGATGCCGGGTAAGAATCTTCCCTTCTCCACCTCTGCCTCTGCTGCTGGTTTTCCCTCCTGCCCCCTGAGCACCGTCCTGCCTGCCCTGCAGCCCGCAGCCTGGTAGGTTTGCAGGCTCAGGGCAGGCTTTTTCCAGGAACACGCTCCATTTCCACCTTTTCCATCCACAGCCAGCAAGGCTGTTCCTGACGGTGGCCAGACTGTTCCGAGCTTGTTCCCCAAGAGGACAGACCTGCTGTCCAGCCGCAGAGGACGCTGTGCATTGAGGGACGTGGGTTTCTCTCTTGTTTCACTGTTTTTGGGGCTGTTACCCCACTCCTGGGGCTGTGGTCCTCCAGGTCGGTGCTCCAGCCTTTCCGTCTCACTTCTGCTTCCTGCTCCAGCCATCTGCTTGGAGTGGACTTGGCAGCAGAACACCCCACGGAGGGCAGCATAGTTTTGCAAGCTGGAAGACACACATGGGCATGGCTGTTAGTGGCTGTGTGGGAGGGAAGCTGTAGCACTGGTGGAGGGGTTTTCAGCAAAATTACCCTTTCAGTGGGGAAGGGAGGGGGGTGGGGATTGAAGAATGAAACCTTTCAGAAGTGGTGCCGGCTTTCTGAGCACGTGTTTGATTTTTCTTTCAAAAACCAAAACGTGTGAGAAATTAAACATTTCCCTGCGATACCTCTGGGAGCTGTAGCCCAGGTTGTGTGCACTCCCTTTCTCATTTTACAGGCCAGGCTTCAATACCAGCACTTCATCTCTTCCCCTGTATGCACAGCGCTGTTCTTGGCGCTGCACAAGGGCTCCCACGGTGCAACAACAGCTTGATGGGAGAAAGTGTCTGTAGAGCTCAGGGGTCAACAGGATGTCAAGCAGCCTCAGAGGAGAGGGTTCTCTCAGTGACTGGTAAGCTGAAAACAAGCCAGCAGTGTGCCCTTGTGGCAGAGAAGTCAACTATATCCTGGGCTGCACTAACAAGAGCCTGCCAATGGGTCAAAAGAAGCGACCATTCCTCTACATTTGCCACTTGTAGGACCCCACGTGGGGCACTTTGCCCAGTTTTGGGCTTCTCAGTGCAAGAAAGCCATTGGTACACTGCAAGGGATCCAGCAAGGTGGTCAGGGACCTGGAACCCTCAGAGACTGAAATGGTTAATGGCTTAAATATTGTTAAGATCACTTTTGTCCACAGCGACAAACTGCAAAGAAACAACTGCTCATCCAGCAACCCCTCCCTCCTGAATAGGCCTCCTAATTTGGACTGGGAAAAGACCTTGAGATGAGATGAGATGAGATGAGATGAGATATGAGATAACATAAGGGGGTGCCATTGTCCAGCTATCCCAGGTACGGAAGGGCGTGCCTACCTGAAGCTACAAAACGTATCTCCAGATAAGAGAAAAGGCTGATAAGAGGCAAATCCTTCTTATCATGCCAATGTCCTCCCTTGCATGAGGACTGCAGCTGTGGAAACTGTGACACTCACACCTAGCCTGAGCTATTGATCTCAGATAATGGACCATAATGGGCCATGATTGATGCTGTAACATCTCAGGAGGTGTCAAAAGCTCTTGACCTGTCCTGTGATCCAAACCCCACTGCCCCAGGGGAGTTAAAAGGCATTTCCACCTGAGCTTGAGTGTATAAAACTCATGAAATCTTTGAGTTTTTTGGGCTTCCCCTACCCCTGATGGAACAAGACCATCATTTCAACCAACAGACACTGAAGCTGCAACTACCAAGTTTCATCACTGGATCCAGCTGGTGGTGACTCTATATCTTCCTACCTTTATATTTTCTTTCTCTTTCCTTATACATTTTCCTAATTGTTATTTTTATGCTTTTGTATTGGTGTTTTACTACAGATAATAACAACCAAAACGGCTACACACCTGTTTTCCTTTGAAACCAAGCTGTTCCAAAATAAACCCCACACATCTGTATTTACAAACATCAGTTATTCGGTGCCATTTCACTCCAATCTGCCCCAAGTGAGCTATTAACAAGAACCAGGGTTACCCTCGCCTTCTGAGGCCGGTTGTGAGAGGAGTTGTGGAGTGCTCTTGGAGGTTGACAGTGATAGGATAAGAGGCAGTGGGAACGAGCTGGAACAGGGGAAATGGTGATGAGATACAAGAAAAACCATTTTCACTGGTGGTTAATTCTTCAGAGAGGGGCCCCACTGAACTGACTGTGTAACCTCACACCTCTCCTGGACATGATCCTGAGCTACCTGGCTGCCTCAGACCTGCAGAAGGCTGGGTGGAGACTTCCAGAGGTACTTTCCAACCTACCTGGCTCAATGTGGTGCTTAGGGACATGGTTTAGTGGTGGACCTGTCAGTGTTAAGGTAATGATTGGACTCGATGATCTTACAGATCTTTTCCAACCTTAATGTTTCTACGACTCTAAGAACACGAGGCACCCAAATGACTCCTCCAATTAAATCCCATATCAGTATTCCCAAACTGTAAATATCTATTGCAGTTTCAGCTCACCTTTGGCCCCACCAGCCACGCAGATTCCTGGTGCACAAGTGTCTACAGCCTTGAGGTAAGCACTCTTCAGACTAGTGATGGAGAGGCAGATCGTACCAGGGAAACTGCCTGGCCTTTCTCATTCCCTGAATCGTGTCCTGCTGGAACTACCCTTGGACAATTGTGATGGAAACTGCTTGGACATCCCTTAAAAATAAGTGCACCTGGGTCCTACCACTCACCTCAGCTTCCTCCCACAGACCTGGCAGCAGAAACACGCGCGGTGCACGCAGACCCCGTCAATGACAAATCGCTCCATGGAGTAGATGGGCTTCAGGCAGGAGGCACATGTTTCTTTCAACATGGGCTGAAGAAGGAGAAACTGAAGTTAAATAACTGAATCGTGACCACCTGGAAATGTATCTGCAAGCCAGTTTAGTGGATCTTCTGCTGGGTTGCATTTTCTTGCTGTTCCCTTCGCGGGTCTGTTGTGAGAGTTCAGCTTCGCGTCTGACTCAATTATTTGTCAGCTTGGATAAGTCACTGTTCATTTCCAGTCAGGGCAGAAAGACAGAAAACTGTTGGACCCTCAATGAGAAAAATTATTCAATCGTTTGGGAGCAAATGATTCATTCAGTTGAATAATTTAAAAACCTTGAGTAAAGTTAGAAATGTTCTTCAGAGCCTCTGACTCAAAAACTCTGGCTGTTCAGCTCCTGGAATATGGCTGCTCACACTGACACATAGTCCAAACATTAAAAAGACAACAGATATCAGCATTAAAGCTTCCACAGGTCCACAAACCTGGTGCTTTACTCCAGCATGTTCCCCCTCTGGACTGTGTTTTATGCCATGACCTGATTCCTCAAACACTTCTTTATGTGAAAAGCCCAGGGAATCTCTCTGGAAAGTGTTGCCAACACCAGCTATGTCAGTGGAGAGAGAAAGGGAATAAAGAATCTTGGATATCAGCCCAGCTCCAGAAATAGCTCCAGGTACTCTGCATGGCCAAGTGACCCACAGGATGCAGGGGGCAATGTTGGTGTCTCTGTGCATTCCTTCTCACTGTGGTGCAAAGCAGAGGCTCAGGCTACCTGGTGAGTTGATCTGCAGGTCAGGTCTGTCCAAAGCCCCAGCAGGAGCACAGGGTGAGCCCAGCCTAACTCTGACAGGTCAGTTCTCTGAGCACTGACACTCCCTCTCATCAGGGCTCTGATGTGAGGCACAACTCTGCCTCTTTTAGGGGTGTAATTCGCCACAGTTCTGCTGGGGCTCTCTGATTCCTCTGGTTTTTTTTTTTTTTCTCCATGTGTTCTCACCCTTGTTTGCAGTGTTAGATCAGAGAAAAGGAAAGCTTGATTTCTGCTCTCACGTGGAGTGGGGCTGATGGCCAAATTTTGGCTTTGACTGGATGAAACAGTTTGTCTAGAGAAGCCCCATCCCTGGAAATGTTCAAGGCCAAGTGGGATGGGACCCTGAGCAAACTGGTCTAGTGGTGAATACATGAGTAATAGGTGTCCAAACTCCCAGCATACTCAGTGGAGGGCCAGTTAAGGGAATCTGGAGGGTGACACATCTACCCTAAGCCAGGCCCATATAGTTGTACAAAATCAGTCAGTTTGCAAGATGAATTTCCCCAATATTACTGCAGAGCTGTGCTGATGCCAGTGGGAGGGCAGTGCTGGTGAAGGTGAAGGAGAAATATGCCCTTGTGCAAATGTAATACAGAGACTTCAAGAGGAAAATGGTATCAGAAACCAGATGGAAAGTGGTGCCGTGTCAGCAGGTGCATCCAAGAGAAATGGAAACTCTGCACCTTTGGCATGGGTGTCATTTCATGGGAGGAAATGAGCAGGTTCTTTGGCAGAGAACAGTAAGTGGTGATGGGCAGCTGCACGAAGGCAGCATCATCTGCTGTGATGCAGCAAAATGCCAGTGCTGGCCATAACAAACCTCGGCCAAGGGATGGGCTTTGCTGCACGGGGCAGGAGAGATCACAGTTACACGTAGGCACTCTGGCAGGCACTTCCTCTGGCAGTGACAAGCTCTCATACTGCACAAGGTACATTTGTCAGCCCCAGGAACAAGCCTTCCTAATGGTTTGGAAGATAGAGAGGTGATCAGCAGCAACTGAACGGCGCTGTGGGCAAGGAGATTATCTTGAGGCTTCTGTGAAAAGCAGTAACAGAGTGTTCCTGGACGGCTCTTCCAGCACACTGCTGATTACTGCAGCGCTGAAAGTTGCAGCTGGCTCATGGCTTATCAGTCGTTGTCTTTTTTTTTTTTTTTTTTTTTTACCTAGGGTGAATTAGAACCTTTATATAGTAGGAGGAGTCAGCCTTGAAATGCTCGTGTTATTGATAGGTGGAGAAGCTGGTGAAAGGTCTGGAGCACAAGCCTTATGAGAAGCGACTGAGAGAGATGGGCTTGTTCAACCTGGGGAAAGAGGAGGCTCAGGGGGGACCTTCTTGCTCTCAACAGCTCCCTGACAGGAGGTTGTGGCCAGATGGGGATCAGTCTCTTCTTCCAGGTAACAAGCAATAGGACCAGAGGGAATGGCCTCAGCTCACACTAGGGGAGGTTCAGATTAGATATCGGGGAAAATTTCTTCATGGAAAGGGCTGTCAAGCACTGTAACAGGCTGCCCAGGGAAATTGTGGACTCACCGTCCCTGGAGAGATTAAAAAATGTGTCGATGTGGCATTTAAGAACATGGTTTAGTGGTGGAGTTGGCAATGTTGAGTTAATGGTTGGACTCTTAGAGGTCTTTTCCAGCCTTAATGATTCTGTGATTCCATGGTGAGCACAAATCTTTCAGACCTCACACTGAGTATCCCCAGGGAGGCCAGTGACTGATGGCAAGAGCATACCTGCTGTGGGCACTTCAAATGTGGTGTAATTCATGCCCACTGCTGCAAGAGAACCAGGCCTGTAGCTGAACTTGTCCTCTGACCACTCAAGAAGGCACAGTTTAGACAGGGACAACTGTCCTCTGTCCACTGGTCCAGGTAATTCTCCCAGCCTGTTTGCTCTTGAAAATACCTACCCAGCACTGTGTGAGAATGCAGCGACCCACAAAGAAAAGGAAAGAACAGCGAACAATGTCATGTGTTGTAACCAAAAATCACAGAAAATCTGTGGCAACTCCCTTGGGATTTGAAAGTTTGTATGTGCTCTGCTGGTTTATTATTGCAAGGTCTGAAGCACGGAGAATATGAGCTGATCCTTCAGCTTGTATTTGAATTTCAAATCTTTGCATTTGTTTTTTCTCTCCAGCCCTTTCAGTGTTTCAAGGAGCCATGTATGGTGCTGAAATAATGCAGCATCTGTGTCCTCATCATATTTCAGTTCCTGGCTGATGGAAATACCATGAAAGAAACACAGCTTAAATGATCTTAGCCTCATAAATGGCTCTTTGAGACATTCAGTAATCCTGCAAAATGAGAAACAAACAAAAAGATCGGTATTTTTAAACACTGGCAGTGCAGGATATTTGGGTTTATTTGAGTTCCTGTAGAATCATTCTCATTGCCCAAGCAACCTGTTTGCAGCTCACCAAAACTGCTCCACAGTTGTTCTTCAACAGAAGTGAAACAAACATGTGTGATGGGCACCCTGAAGCAAACTGAGATGGAAATGAACAAGGATGAGAAAGGAGTGTTGGAAAAATTTTGAAGAGAAGGTCCAGATTACCAACACTCCCTTATTTTTACCATTGGCCCTACTAAAAGGATTGGGAAGGCCTAAACACTTTTTTTTTTTTTTTCTGACTGTCTGAAACCAGATATGCTCAGTTTATGATGATCTGCTCTTCTAGCTCAGCCTTCAGTGTTTACTTTGGTGGAACTGAAAATCATGTTCTTACTCTTCTTCTGGCATGTCTTACTTTCAATTTTATGGGGTCCCAGATGTAAATCAGTAAGTTCTGGGCATGTACGTGTTTTTGGGGAAGGAAGCAAAACTCCTATGTGGTCTACAACACCTTGAACAAGGTGTTGCATGATGCAAGATGAGATCTGCTATTTAAAAACCTATCTAAGGACTCAAGGATATGGAGTGATGGACTCTGAACAGTCCCTTCCTCCCCAGTGTTTTGCTCTTAACTGATTAGTGTAGGCAAACATTAATCATAACCACCTACTAATTTTTTTTTTTTTTTTGGAATGAGGTTACTGTTCCGATCTCAGAAAGACAAGGTACTTTGAAAGGAAACAGGCACTGAACAAAAGAAACTCAACCAGACCAAAGTATTTTTAGAGGTAATGTTTACCTTCAGAATGCAGCAATAGAAGTTAAAAAAAAAAAAAAGCCACAAAATATCTAAAATCTTCAGTTGAGAATGTACAAAACGAAGTCATGATAATAAGAAAATTGTTTTACAAAGTCTCAAAGTGAATTTAAACAGTAAACATGTAGGAAAGCATGGAAAATCTAAAATAAGGGTTTTGTATATATTGAATAATAAATTACAATTCTAGAAAAAAACAAAGGAAAGCTGTAACCATTCTGACTCAAGTAGAGAATCTTTCATAGCATCTTTCTCTGGGGGAATGGCATTGGTAATAGCTGTAGGTCTTGGCTTGACAATTTCCAGGAGCATCAAACACTTTCCAGGAACCGAAAAATAAACTGATAAACACCTCCCCCAAAACCAATAGTGACAGCAATTCAAGACTTCTTTTTTTTTTTTTTCTTTTTCCTTTTCTTTTTCTTAATGGTTAAAAGAAAACTTATCAAACCCACCCATCAATATGAGCTTGTGTGTATATATATATGTGTGTGTGTGTGTGTAGGATGCCCTTCTTAGAAAAAAAAGAAGGTACCATAAAGGTGTTTGTTTGCCAGTGACCAGGTTGGTTGGCTCTTTAATTGATCCTACCTATCCTTCCTTCTGCAGTAGTTCAGAGAAGCCCGAGACAACACCACCAGCCCCCCCTCCAAACTGTCGGGGGGAAGATGATACCCTAAGGTGCCCATGGATGGATTTTTCCCTTGTGCTTCTAAGAGTGCCAGGACTCTGGGTTGTGGTGCAGCACCAAGCCTGTTGGGTTGGCCAGGGGAGGGCTGTTCTCCTCCAGTGTCAAGGCAGACTGCATTTGTCCTGTCTGTACGCAAACACCAAGACGATGACCCTGAGAAGTCCCTGGGGTGTAGGTGAATCCCTGTGTGTCATGTAGCTGAAAGAGGAGAGATGTTTATGGTGGCCTTTCTCTTTTGTCTCAAAGAGTCCTCTCTTACTCTCCAGAGCCTCCTATTTCTTTGGCTTGGAGTTGCCAAAGGTGACAAAGACCACACCTGGCTCCTGGAAACCCCCGTTGGTGTGGAAGTTTTCGCCCGGGCTCTTCAAGTACCTCCGAAACACGGGTGAGGCAGAGACCTCGTACTGGGGATGAGCCACCACATCGCACATGGAAGATGTTTGTGTCTCAGACTGTTTGGTGACGGTGGTGGACGAGGTGATGATTTTGTTTCCAAACTGGTCCATTTCCTCGTACTGCTCCATGACAGTCCGGGTGGCTCCGTAGAGCTTGGACCCATCGGGCCCCGTCTGCAGCTCCAAGATGCTCTTCTGCCTCCGCGGATTTTGTGGGCTGGAGACATTCAGGGAGCAGTACTCCGAAAAGCTTCCTTTCTTCCCACAGTGGCAGCTGTCCTTGGAGGTGTCCGGGGAGCCCTTCTCTTTGTCGCTGATTGGATGGCTGGCACTGCCAAGGCTGTGCTGTTTCACGGAGCTCAGCCCAGGTTTTGTTTGGACGGGGTCTGGTCTCTTCTCTAAGGGTTTCGTGTCATGCCCAGTAGGCCCAGCTGATGGATGGCTAATGGGGCTAAAACTGTTCTGAGCAAAAGCACCCCTCCTTCCTGGAGAGTCAAGACAGTCTGGCGAAGGGGCATCCTGGGGGGAATGCGCTGTCCTGGGTGATTCTGCTGGTTTCCTGGCAGCAGACTCGATGGAGATGTAGGAAGGTGAGGAGGGAGAGCTGACACGAGACTGAACGAGGCGGGGGACCCCCAGCTCTGCCTTGGTTGCCTCAGTCTTTTCTGCCACCTTTGCACTTTCCACAGATGCTGCTTCCCCTGACTCCAGTGTGACTTCCTCCTGTTTGGCTTTGCTTGAGACAATACTGATTTTACGGATATTGCTACTGCTCACAGAGCTTTGGGTGTTCCCCAGAGACTCCTTGAACAGCCCTGACAGCCCTGCAATGTCTGACTCAGACTTGAGACTAGAAACAGAATAAATAGCTTTCTTGATGGCCTCCTCAATGTCCAGGATCCGTGCAAGTGTCTGTTCCTTCAGGTGCATAATCTCAGCACTTGCTCGTTCCAGGTCCTCAAAAACCAGCTCCACTGAGGAGACACTGTCAGTGTCCTCCTTTTCCAGTGCCTCAGCCTTGCCCTGTTGCTTGGCCTGGTGGGCCTTCTGACGAACAACCCACTCAGGGACCTTCTCAAAGAAGCTCTTCAGAGCTTTCACATCCACTTTGCTTGTCTCCTCCTCAAACTCCCTCACTCGAGTCAAGATTTCCTGCAGCTGCTCCTGCCTCCTGAGGTTCTCAAAGATCTCCATAGCCTCCTTGACATTGCCTTTCATGATCTCCTCTTTGTGTACTGACAGCCTCTTCCGACGCTCATCTTCTGTTTCTCTCGTTTTTTTTTCTCTCATAACAACCACTGGCTTCTCCTGGGCAGGTGTCTCTGCCTCCCCATCAGGACACTTCAGTTGCCCACTAGTCTCCTGATGTTGCTTCTCAAAGGAGTTCATTGACTGCTGATGGAAGGACATTGAATGAGACATTTGCCTCCTCTCATGCACCTGCTGCACAACCCTCTGACTATCCCACGATCCGTAAGAATTAGATACACTTTCCCTTTCCACCTTGGATGAGGCATTTTGTGCAATGTCATCTCTCTTTGGAGGAGCGGTGTGGCCCACAGGGGAGGTTCTTGGCTCAGTTTGTCCTGGCACATTGTTTGTCTGGGGCCTGCCAGGACAGGTGGGAGGTGACAGTGGAGAGCACCCGTTCTCATCTGGGCACAGCTCTGTGTGTCCCTGAACCACCTCCCCTGGGCATCTCCTTGGAGCAGCAGCTTTCCCACTCACCGTTCCCTGCTTGACTTCTAAACTAACCACTCCATTTTTCATTGGCTTTGAAGTCTTAGCACTGTCTGATTCCACCTTTCCTTGTCCTGCTTTGTTGGCCTTGTACCTTTCTTCTGCTATTTGAAGAGGGGTTTTGGCAGAGTATTTTGGCACCTTTCTCTCAGTGTTTGTACCCTGAACTGTGACAGTCTTCTTCACAGATGCCTCCAAATTGTAGGATTTTGCCTGAACTTCCTCATAGCCTGATTGTTCATGAACTTCCACGCAGCTTGATCCCAGCTCCATGGTGGGAGTCTTTGGCCTGATGATTTCCTTCAAGCCTAGAGGTTTTGGAGGCAGGGGAGGAGGGATGGGTTTGGCTGACCTGCTTGTGCTGTTACTTGCAGAGGCAGAATGTGCCTCGTGCGAGAAGTGCTCAGGTTTTGGAGGGGGAACAGGTTTTATCCTGTGTGGGGCAGTAATTTCTGGTTTTGGGGGAGTCTTGGGCTTCTCTGCAGGACTCTGATCACTGGGTTTGCAGGACAGAGAAGGGAGGGTAGGAAGAGGGGTCTGGAGTGGTGCAGAGCATCCTTGGACTTCATCTTTGGTGGTTGGTAATGGAAGGGCACCTTCTCTTGCTGCTTTAGTTGAGGGTGGGCAATGTTCTGCTTTCATCACAGCAGCTGGGGGAGGAGGAGGAGGAAAGTCATTATCAGCCTGTGACCCTGAAGCCACTACAGCAGTCTGGTTACTAGTGACTTGAGTCTCATTTTTCTTTTTACACACAGAATAGGACTGCCCTGCATTTCTGTATATCATAGCAGCTTTAAAGTCCCCTCTGGAGACATTAACGTTAGACTTTTCCAGCGACTGAAGTGTGGCCTTTAAATTACCTCGGACAACATCCTCCTTTTCTACCAGGCGCTGTTCTGTGGCGGCACTTTGCAGTGCTCTGATAGCTGTCTGCACATCCCCTCTGACAACAACATCTCTTTCTTCTTGCACTGATTGCTCTTTGTAATCAGACTCAACACAAGGGTTTATATAGGTTTTCACTGGCGTGGCAGTATAAAGGCCATCCTTAATGCTAAAATCTCTACTAGGCACAACTTGGCTTTCCTGGCTCAATAGTTGTCCTGCCTGTACTTCCTCAGAAGCACTGACCTTTTTGTGTGATGCTATGCTCTTCTGAGACACGCTTGTGTGGGTCTTGGATGCCTCCTGAACTCTGGTGGTGGTGGTCCTGGTGGCAGTGCTGCTGCTCTCCTGCTTGGTGGATGAAGAGTCCTGTTGGTGCATGGTTGATTGAAGGGTCATTGTCCCCTGTGTGCTGACTGTCTGCTGCCTGCAGGCTGTGTGGACCTCCTCCCTGTTCCTCTGGAACTTGCTCTGGACATGGTGCTGGATGTTTTTTGCTTCTGCTGTTGCCAGCCTCAGGCTTTGCATTGCAGCCTGGAGATCGCTCCCAAGGGCCTTTTCTTCCGTCTGAGTCTGGCTTGCTCCCCCAGTCACCACACTCTGCTGTTTCCCATCCACTTCTGCCCCCTGAGATGTCACTTGGGTTGGAAACGTGCCTTGCATCATAGTTTTGGGTTCCTTCCACTGGGCAGCAGTGGTTTCTTCTTTTTCTGCCTTCTTGCTGGCATCAGACACCCTTTGGATTGACTTTGTAGCCACTTTAAGACCTCCAGACAGAATTTCTTCCTTTCCCACCCCTGTGGGCAGGGGTTTCCCAAGACATTGCACTGTGGTGCCTGTCACACTTGCTGCATGCACAGCCTCTCTCTCTAACACACCCTCTCTGCCTGTGCTTTCACTTACAAATCCCTTTTTTGCTCCCTGCGTAGTCCCCGGCTCACTTTCTGCAATTACTTTCCCCATTTGTTCTTTATTCGGTAAGATATGCATGTTAGCCCCCTGCACAACCCGTGGGACGCTCTCATCTTCCCCCTGCTCTGCTTGGGCATTGATGAGGGATTGTATCTCTGACTCCTGCTGCAGATTCTTCAGATAGCTGAGATCTCCCTTCTCAATGCAGCTCGCAAAAAGCTGGACGTTTCCCTTCTCATTGTCCTCCCGTTTGATGGTTGCTGCTGCTTTCTGCTCCTGAGAAGAAGCCAACAGGTTCCCAATGGTTGACTTCACATCCCCCTTGACGACTTTCTGCTGGACAGAATGGAACAGGAGGGAGTAGAGAGTCATCTTCACTGACCCCGACTTTGTCTCTTGTAGGACCATCCCCTTTTTGATGGAAGCATCTTGACTAAGAAGGCCCTGTAAAGCCTTGGCTACATCCCCACTCAAGTCCTCTTTGCCTTTAGCTTCACTCTGGTCCAACAGCTGCAATGGGCTTACTTTGATCTTGCCATCTCTGTCCTCCTCCACCAGCACACTCTGTGCTTCCACATCGGTCCTGTGGAGGAGCTGCAGCATAATCCTCTGCAAATGGCCTCCCACAACCTCCTCCTTCAGGATCTCTGGAGCACCTGGGCTGCTGAGCTGGTACTTCACCATCTTCACACTCTCCGTATCATTGGCTTCAATGAGGATCCCATCGTGCTGGATCGCCTGGCAAGTGCAGAGAGTCTCTAAAGTCTCCTTCATGGTTCTTTCTTTCAGTTCTATTTCTATGCTGCCTTCAGAAGCGCTGAATTTATCCAAGGGCGTGCTCTCGAAGAGCCACGTTGTGCTTTTCACATCTGCACGAGGGATTGCTTCTTGGGCCCCAGCACTGGCCGTCACCTCCGTGTCCTTAAGCGTGTCCATCGGCTGGGTTTCAAACAACCAGGTGCAGCGTTTCACATCCCCCTTCTGGCTGTCCTCCCTCTGCACCGTGCTCATGGATGAGCTTCTCTCCGCATCCCCGTACAGGGAATCCACAGGGTGGTTCTCGAAAAGCCAGGTGGATGTCCTCACGTCACCCCGCTGAACGTCGCTGACACTGACCATCCTCACGTACTTCTTCTGGCCCACCTGCTGGGACTCAAAGAGCTGCTTGTTGGACTGAACATCTCCCCTCTGCACATCGTCTACAGTTCTGGGCACAGACAACTTTCCTACTGAGAAGGAGTCAAGAGGCTCTGTCTCAAACCTCCACCGGGCAGCCTGGACATCTCCTTTCTTAATGTCTTCTTGGGTGACAGCTCTGATCACAAACACCTCTTCTTCCTTCTTGATCTGATCCAAGGGCTTAGTTTCAAACAACCACCGGGCACCTTTCACATCACCTTTCATGATTTCTTCTTTCTTCACTGAGGTGACCTCATGGTATCCCCCCTCTTTGTCCTGGATAGCATATAAGGGTTGGCTTTCAAACAGCATCGTGCAGGACTTGACATTTGCTTTGCTCATGGTGTCTTTCTGGATCTTCTGGAGCTCTGTCTCGTCCACTTTGTCATGGATTTGGTCAAGGGAATAAGTCTCAAATACAAACCTTTTGCCTCCAACGTCTCCCCCCTTGATATCCTTTTCTGGAGGGATTTCCTGGATGCCCTCAGAGTTGTCCTTCAGGGTATCCATGGGGTAGTTCTCAAAAAGCCATGTGAACTTGTGCACGGATCCGGCTTCAATCGTCCCAGCATCTTTCTGGGATTTTGGTTTGGTGGCTGTATCCAAGGGCTTAGCTTCAAAGAACTCCTTCACCCTGGACACTTCCCCAGACTGTATCTCCACTCGACTGGAATACCGCATGGTCTTTTTCCTGTCAGCTTCACCCACAGTGCTGTTGCCCAAGGGCTCAGTCTCAAAGAGGTGCCGGACAGTTTTGACATCAACTCCCTGTAACTCCTCCTGACTGTACGCCTTACTGACTTGCAGATACTGCTCCTCCTGGCCTTTCAGGGAGTCCAGGGGCTGAGTCTCAAACATCCACGTGTAGGACTTCACATCAGCTTGGGGCACGCTGCCGTCCTCCTCCTGCTTCTTTTCAGCCTTCTCATACAGGGTGTGCATGGGCTGGGTCTCAAAAAGCCACCGGCAGGTCTTCACATCCCCCCTCTGGGAGATCTCCCGCTTCACTGAGGGGTGCTCCTCTCCTTCCATGGCTTTGTGATGAATGACATCCATAGGCTGAGTTTCAAAGAGCCACTTGGCTGTTCTGACATCACCAGCCACCACCTCTTGCTTTGTGATCCCCCGTATTATATCCACTTTCTTGATGCTTTCATCAAACTGGTCCAGGGGCCTGGTTTCAAACATCCACTTGTAGTTCTTGACGTCCCCACTGATGATCTGCTCTCTGCTTACAGAGGTGACTTCATGGAAATTGCCAAAGCTATCCTTGATGGCATACAGAGGTGTCGTCTCAAACAGGATTTGGTTGGCTTTGACGTTGCCAGTTGGAATCTTCTCCTCCTCCTCTTCTTTCGTGATGGGCTCGGCATCAGCTTGTTTAATGCTGTCTAAGGGGAGAGTCTCAAACAAGGTCTTGAAAGACTTCACATCTCCTTTCACTACTTCTTCCATGCTGGTGGCTGGAATTTCTTCTTCAAATGCTTTGGAGATGCTGCCGAGGGGACAGGTCTCAAAGACGTGTTTTCTTTGCTTCACATCTCCCTTCTCCTCTGCTGAAAGCTCTACTTTCTTTAAGCGCCCCACCTCAAAATTGTCTTTCAGCGTTTCCATTGGCTGTGTCTCGAATAGCCAGAGTGTGGATTTCACATCACCTCCAATGACTTGTTCTTTGGCTACAACACTTTCTGAAGCTTCTCCTTTCAGGGAGTCAAGAGTCTGGGTCTCGAAGAGCAACCTCTGCTTAGTGACATCTGCCCCTGTGACAAAATCTGTGGAAGCCTTGAAGTCCTGTTCTTCAACTGTGATTTCTCTGATGGCATCCAGGGGCTGAGTTTCAAATATCCACCTTGCTCCACTGACATCTGGCCTTCCAATTTCTTCCAGTGAAATACCACGGATTATCTGCACTTTGGAAGTGTCCTTGTTGATGGTGTCCAGGGGCTGAGTCTCAAACAGCCAGCGAGCCGTTCTGACTGCATTGCTCTGAATTTCTTCCCGGCAGACGGACTTGATTTCATGGATAGTCCCCGTTTTGTCTCTGATGGCACAAAGGGGCTCTGTTTGGAAGAGCCTGACAGTCTTCTTAACATCGCCTTTTAGCTCCTGGATTTCTGACTTGAGTTGTAGGATGCTCTTCTCCTCCACTGAGGAGCAGCGCCCTATAGCATCCAAGGACTGTGCTTCAAAGAGCTGTTTGGCCCCTTTCACGTCACCTCCTTGGACAGGCTCCTTGAGAACTGCCTCCTGCACTTCGGTTTCATCTGAATACAGTTTGTTTAATGCGTCCAGTGGTTGGGTCTCAAAGAGCCACCGGGCAGTACGAACATCTCCCCTGGCAAGGTCTGTTTCTGACACCTTGGCTGATGTTGACAGGCTGTATCCGTTGATTGACTGGCTTTCAAACCTCAGGGAAGTACTTTTCACATCCCCACCAGGAATGATCTCTTCTTCCGCCAGCTTCTTGGTGGCTTGGTGGTCCCCGATGGAGTCCAGCGCCCAGTTCTCAAAAATCCAGCGCATGGACTGAACCTCCCCTGGGAGAACTTTATCCAGGTTCACAGAGGCCTGTGCATTGGGGTCTTCGGTATTAAGCATTTCTGCCAGGTCCTCAGTCACAGCTTCTTCCAGGTTCTTCCTGAGCTCGGGATGCATGTGTCTGTAGAGCCTCTTTAGCTCGTTCACCTGGCGCTGCTGGTAGAACTTGGAGAAGGCTTGTTTTGGGGGAGGCACAGGGAGCGGGTTGAGATCCTGACTCCCCGGAGCGATCACCTGGACTGAGCTCACGGCGGGGGGGGGAGGCAAGTCGTCTTCCATTTTCTTGGTGGCCACTTTAGACGGTTTCTGAGCTTCTGACATCTTTGGGGAAACAGTTTTAAACGTCAGAACCGTCTCTCTCCCGCCAGCCCCACGGCTGTTAGTGGTGAGAACGGCAAAGGGAAAAGCCAGCAAGGGAATTCCATGCACCAGCTAAGCCCCGTACCTTTGGTTCAGTAGCACACAGCACTCCAAAATATCACACCACTGCACACGCTCCAGGCTTGGTGTTAGCTCTGGTTCCACTGCAAGGGCTCAAGGCAAGGCCTCTGTTCCAGGTGAGCTGGTTAGTCTACGGTCCCCAGGATTCGGTCCAGCCACAGCATAACAGAGGTGCTCGATTTGGACTGTGCCACCAAGAGAGCGACCACAAGAATGACGTGAAAGAGGATGCCTTAGGGCAGTGAGTTAAAAGTTAACTTCTCCCTCCTGCTCCCAGGCATCTGGGGCAGTGTGAGGACATGCAGGGAGTCTGTGAACACAGGACACGGGTGCAGGAGAAAGTCAAGGAGCTTTTTGTGAAGAGGTCTGAGGAAGTAAATGGGGAGAGGGAACCAAACTGTCAACCTGAGCTGATGGTGCTGGGTAGCACCATGAGCTTTTGGTCGCAACCTGGGTTGCCCACTGCTCAGGAGGGAGGGTTGGGGGAAAGATGTTCATCCCATTAATGATTTCTTCTGTTGGACTCATGGGTGTACCCCATGCCAACATTTACACAAGAATAGATGGACAGTTACACTATTAAAGACTTAAATAAAGCTTTTCTGACTTGCAGACCTGTACAGATAGTAGACTAACTAAGGTTTACAAGCTGCTGGGATCAGCAGGCCAAATTCAGTGCTCCCTTACTAAAAAAAAGCAAGGCTGAGGTATCAGAGGTTGGGGATCACCCATAGCTGGGTTCCAGGAAAGGTAGACCTGTTTATACTCAGCCTGAGCTCAGCTCATATTCACAGCAGCATTGCTACAGGAGTGAACAGAGTGGAGTGTGAATGTCCAGCCTACATCTGAGCCTCCCTTTCTGCATTGTTTTCCCCTTAGTCTGGGAATCCTGGGCACCGAACACTGAACTGAATACCTGCAACCTGCTCTGCCTGGGCGTTTGTCCACAGGGAAGGCAGCTGAAGCCTTTAATCATTGTCTAAAAGAGACTGTAATCCTGGTGGCTTTCCTTTCAGTAAACAGATCTGCTGACCCTTGGCATGCCTGTGCAGTTACGTCTGTGGAGTTATGCCTGGAATATTATTAGTTGTGGCTCAAAGCAATGGTGCGCGGTGTTATTTCACTCTGTTACACGCAGATTGTTCTGGCTAAAAATAAGTTTTGAGCATTAGTGAAAGAAACCCACACTCAGAATACCAAAACCCAGCATACTCTGCAGCAAGTGTAAAATGCAAATCTTCCTCTGACTTACTTTGAATGCATTTTTTAAAATACTTTTTGTTTGTTTGTTTTTGATGTGGTGTTTTTTTTTTTTTTTTTTTTTTAAATCTGTGAAGAACTTCTGAGCATGAGGAAGGGCTACTGAGCAGCTGATAGCTATATTCAGTATGAAAGCGCTCCTTGCTGCCTTGTGTGGGTATTTCAATCACACTCACAGGCCACAAATATTTGGTTAGATAACGGTGCTTATCTTAAACATTTCCTACCTTGCTTTTTTTCTGCCTGTGGGGAGAGTGAATGGAGTTGTCCTTCACAGCACTCTGTAAAAGATATGAGGAGAAATGACATTTAACTGCATAGCAAGACACATTACCCATATATATATTTTTATGTGTTTATGTATATTAAGATGTATATCAAATACAGAAACCTGAAAACCATTACAAGTCAGGGGGCTTTTTTTCGGGTCACTGGCAGTTCTGTGCAGATGAGAAAAAAAATCTTATTCAAAAATGTGCATTTCTTGAAGTCTCAGTCAACAAATAGAACCCCAAACACATTTTTTTAGAGTTAGGGGAAATCAAAACTAGGCAGGTTTGATTTAGGCTCTGGCTTTGTTTATACTTCAACTTTTAAAAGACAAGACTGATCTATATTTGTAATTGCATTACAAAATGCTTAATTCATTGTTTTGGATTTTTTTTTAAATTTTTTTTTAGTCTTCTAACCAGTTGTAATTTTTTCCGGTTGCAGTCTCCACTCACTCATTTTCAGCTGGAACTGTTTCAGCCTGGATTTGTCCAGTGCAGAGTCCCCATACACACTTGAGAGACCCCATCTCTGAACCCCATAAAAGGCTGAGAGTAGGGGGGAACATGAATGTGCCTGCAGCAATGGTCCAGATATGAAATCCTATCCCATGTTACTCTTGGATCACTAGTTATACTGGGGAAATGGGGAAAATGTGCCTTATAACCCTTACAACCTGAATTATCCTATGGCCCCGTTGATCATCCTGGAGTGGGGCATTAAATCCCTGGATCCAGACTAAGGACTACAAGCAGAGGAACACAGGGAGGTTGCACTGCACAGTTATGCCTGAGTGTGGCATATATGGAAATGTGTGTGTATGTGTGTGTGTTGGAAGGGGGATAGGATGGAGATGTAGGTCTTGCTCTGTGCTAAATATTTCCTCTACCGATGTGTGTAAATATATACCTGCAAATAAAGCAGAAATCTCATATATGAACAAGCTGTATGGGCTAGTGGCTGTGGATGTGTGTGAGCTTTGGGGTGTGTGTGTTTGGTATGTGTGTGCATGTGTGAATTGAATATGTACAGAATATGTGTTTGTTTGCACACAGCTTATAAATCACGCTCATACCAGCACCTCTGATAACATTCATCCAATATTTTCACAGGACAATTGAAAAAAAATGGTCATTTTTGGAAAAACAGACTCTGTGTTTCTGCAGATTTACTTCACCAGACACATTCTCTCTCCCTCTCTTACAGCCACTTGCTTGGGCGGGACATTGTTGGGATGCCGCTGGTGATTTGGGAGGGGGAGGATGCTGGTGCTTACCGGCTGTGCGGGGCTGCCGGCGTCAGCAGCAGCGGCAGCTGTCTGGGAGAGATAGAGAGCCGACAGCTCCTTCACGGAGGGCGCAGAGGACCTCCCTCGTCCTTGGTGAAGTATGTGGATAGTGTTGTCTGATGTGTCTAAAACTGACCGTGCCCGATCATCTGAAACAGGGACAGACGTGCGTGGTGAGCCCCGAGCCAAAGGCGGGAGGGCAGGGCCAGGATGGAGAGTGAGCATCGCTCACCACGGGCTCTGCCGTCTGCACACCAACCCCCCTGGCAACCCCAGCCCTGGCACCCCCCCTCCCCCCCAAAACTTAACATCATACCCTTTTGGTTCAGGGAAAAATCACGGAGATTTCCACTTTTTTTCATGGGTGAAATGGGTTTTGAGTCTGCATGAGAGTCACACGTTTGGCAGTGACCTGATGCCACCATCCTGGTGGTGGAACACAGAGACCCACCCCCATTCCTGCATCCCTGGACAAGACCATCACCAAACACAAGCGACTCAGAGGATGTGAAGGTGCTACCCATGTTTAACTTGAGCCAATTCCCACCACTCTCCTATGGATGTGCCTCTCAAGCAGTTATATCCATTTATCTTCACCTCTCCCCTGACACCCTGTTTCAGGAAATGGAGAGATGGTGAGGCTACAAGACTTGCCCCAGGATGTAGCAGGAAGCCTTTGGCAGAGCCAGAAAACCAAACCCTGCTCTTAATTTAGAGAACTGATTTTCTGAGCTGCACCAGCTCCCATGGGGCCCCTCTGGAGCCCAGCATGGCATTGCTGAGATACTCAAGATAGTCAGCATTCCTACCTTTGTTCAGATGTCTCCCCTGGAGAGGGAGGTTTTCCCTATTGGTTTCGTGGGAGCTGAGGTTGTCCCTATTGGGTTCGTGGAGAAATGGCCAGTCTGGGAGGAGGTGACCTACTAGCCAGACATCCTGGGGTCTGCTCAGAGGGACTGGATGGTTGGAGCATTTCTGGAATGATATTCAGGGCATGGTGCCTCATTCCTATCTGCTGGAATTCATCCCCCTTGGTCCTCATCCCCCAAAACAGTGGGGGCTTCCCCTCCCCCTGAGGATGAAAGCTGTGTCCATCCACAGAGAGAGGTTCATGTTAAAATTAATAGATTTAATGCTAGTGGGTTCAGTTTTCACAGAAACCCAAAATTCCAGCTAAGAACTTCCTTTTTGCAGTACCCTGCTAGGTAACACCATCCCCACCTCCCGCCAGAGACATATACTGAGCTTTCCTTCTACATGATGCACCTCAGTTCTCCAGGTTAGTCAGGGCTGTAATTTCTCTGTTACCACTGCACAAACACGAGAAGGTTCTCCTGTTCTCTGCAGGCTTGCACTGCTGCATTTGGATTTAGTGCGGTATTTGCAGTGCTTTCTGTTTGAACAATGGGCTCTCTCTCCACAAATCCAGCCATTGCATGGCCAGGAAAGGGCTGATGTACTTTTTAGTATGTGCACATTAGAAGCACTGCAGCCATTCCAGCGTTCTTTGCCTGCAAATCTCAGTCCCCAAATCACGAAAATTAGTAAATAACAAACCCAATGACTCTTTTTCATTATGTTTTGCATTTTAAGTTCAGATTTTCAAGTTTTTCTCTAAAATACTGAAAGAAATTTACTCTGGTTTTATTTGAAATTGACAAGAGCTGATGTTATGCACTAACAGAATTCCAGGAGCTGGTGTTTCAAACAGAGGGAGCAGAGGGACCTCAGTGAGTTGTCAGACCCTGACCAGTGTGCTGCTGGAAGGAGCCAACTCCCCAGGTCTGTGTTGCCCTTTGTTCCAGCTGCTCCATTTTGTGATGAACCAAGGCTGGATACAAGAGCAAGCAGTGGGATGCAATACAGATTTAGCTGCCCAGTTCTGCTGAAGGTCACTAGGACATCAGAGGAGGAAACAGAAGAAGGTATTTCCTTAATGCCTTTTTTTTTTTTTTTTTTTTTTTGCTAAATCACCATGTAAATATGGCACCTCTTTCCCTGATTTCTGCTCTGCACAGCTTAAACACCCAGTCAAAAGGAACTATCTGTCTACAGCCAGTGGAGACAGTGGCAAGATCTGGTGCAGATCTGGTGAGTCTTGAGATAGGCTGAGAGGTTGCAACCACCCTCTGGTTGCATCAGTTTTGCCCATGTTACTCGAGACACCCCAAATTTTGACTAGATCCTGGCTTTTTGAGATGAACAGCATCCTGGAAATCATAGGATCCTAGAATAGTTTGGGTTGGAAGGGACCTTAAAGGTCATCTAGTTCTAACCCCACTGCCATGAGCAGGGATGCCGCCCCCCAGTTCAGATTGCTCCAAGCTCTGTTCAACTTGGCCTTGAACACATCAAGGGTTGGGGCATCCACAAGTTCTCTGGGAATCCTGCACCAGTGCCTCTCTATCCTCACAGTAAAGAATTTCTTCCTCATATCTAATCCAAATATCTCCTCTTTTAGCTTTAAACTGTTCCCCCTTGTCCTGCGGACATCAGGAGGGTCCTTGCAGCATTTGCTGAGCTGGTTGCAGAAAGCTTTGAGGAGGGCTTTGGAAAATCTTGCCTGGGAATCTCTTTCTTTTCTCCTCTATTGCTCAGTTACCTTGTGGAAAGGCAAAAAGGGGTCCAATCAGCCTGGCAAGCAAAAGCTTTCTCCCTGGTACGGTAATGAGGTTTGGCTAAGCCCCCCAGTAAGAGCAGTGGGGAGACAGTGAGCCTTGTTGGCTTCAAAGCAGAAGGGCAACCAAGCACAGATTTGCAGCCTTTCTGGCTGGGAAAATGAACATAAATCCTTGGTTTTCTTGAAAACTACCTCTAGGAGATGGGAGCACTTCATGGCAACACAGGGACCCTGCCTAAGTCGACACAAATGTTACTGTGCTTAACCACTTTGGTGCAAAGTGCTCAGCAAAAGAATCCCCACGTCTGAGAGCTGGGCTGATGATACTTATTGGTCTCCTCCCTCCCCAGTCTCTGGGTATTACCACTGAGATGATACAGTTTGTATTGACCTATAGGCCTGTAGGTTGAGATACTGCACAAAGAAAAGCAACGTGCCCCTCCAGCCAGGAACGAATAGTGAAGCTCAAGGAACATTTCCAGTCCCTGCAGTGGAAAATAGCACAGTGTCAGTGCTGCTGAGTCCTTCATCCGTTAGCTTGGATGGATGAAAGGCCACAGGGCTTGTTTTAATGACAGATATAATTAGATACAAGGTTTTCTTTGAGGCCATTCCCTTATCGCTGCCTTTGTTTTCTTTTCTTTTTTTTCCCCCTTCCTTTCTCTCTCTCTCTCGTTTTTTTTTTTTTCCCCCTTTTTTGCAGTACACAGGCTGTGCACAGCCCTCTGTTTGCTTATCACTTCTCACAAACCCGCCCGCCTTAGATAGGGGCCGCTCCAACCCGCCGGGCGGCCGGCTGGCTCCGCGCTTCCTCAAAGCCTGGTCTCTCCACACGTCTCCGCCTGACGAAGCAGGCTGCTGCCACCCTCCAAATTGCTAATTATAGATAAGAGCCGAAGAACAACAGTTCATTCCGCTAACGAGGGAGCCGAGCTGTCGCTTGTGCGTGGATAACAACACCCAAGCGGCACCGAGGACGCATCCAGAGCTGCGAGCGAGGCGCATCCCCTGGGAGGGGAGAGCGGAGCTTCCCAGCTGGGGATGCTAAAGCAAAGCCAAAGGTTGTTATGCAGGCCAGAATTAGGGTGTTATTTGTTGTGCTTGAGGTGGAAGCCCAGTTTGAACCCTGCGCTGGGCTCCGCATTTCTGCCTCGCTGAGCAAAAGGGCTCCGCTGGCACGTTCGGCATCCGACGCAGCGCTGAGTGATGCATCCCGCGCGGCGCTGATTGACCAGCGCTGACTGCAGCCCCAGGGACTTTAAACCAGATACCTCCAGCATTAAAGCATCCCCCGCGAGCTAAAATAGAAGGAAAGGTCTCCTGAAAACCCCCTCCTCCCGTGCCGCCCAGCGGCTGGCACTGCGGCCGACGGCTCTGCTGTCTAAGTGAAGGATACAGGGAATGCTCCTCCCCGCTGGCGTTTGTCGGCAAAATGTCCTTCGTGCCAGTGTCTGGCGCCGGATGAATCTGCACATTTCGTGTGAGGGGCTGCAATGTTAGGACTGTCCATGGGGAGCAGCTGTCGGGTTTCTTGAGCTCTTCCCATGCCTGACCCATGTGCAACTCGGGCTCAGTTTACAGCCTCTCTGCCCCATAAGTCGCGCCCCAGGAAGGCAGGGAGGGCTGTGGGACCTGGAAACTTGCAACGGGGGAAAACAATTCCTTGTATTCGTTTGTACTCACTGTTTTTTTCTAGACACAGGGGAAAAGGCAAGGCAGTGGGGGAAAAAGACTCTTAAATATTCATCTAAAAGTTCACTCACTTCCTCTTCAGTTATTGCCCATAAATCACTCAACTGCTCTGTCTCCTACTGAGGATAATATTACAAGATAAGATAATATTACTCTTGAACCATAATCATGTTACCTCTGACAGCCAACTCCCAACAAGTGGTAAACAAATCACTAACAAAACCTCTCCTCACCCCCCGCCGGCCCTCCCCCGAGAAAACCCCATCTCACCAGTAACACAGCGGCTCTGTGTCACTCTGCTTTCTATTTAAACCTATTTAGCCTATAGAGGAACAACGCTACCCACCTGTTGGTGTCCACCACCGCTGCCTCTGGCACTCCTTCACAGCTCCCACCACCAACCCCAGTGAGCTACCCAGCGCCTGAGTCACCTATTAAAAAAAGAAGCTGCAAGCTCAGCACCAGTCTCCCGGGTCGCCTGGCCAACCACATGTCATCGGCTTTGCTCCCAAAATCAGCCGCCCTGAGCAAACACAGCTGCTAAGCAAAGCCCTTTGTGCGGCCGTGCGCGCCCCACGGGCAGTCCCTGAGCTGGGGGTTGTGTAACGGGGCCCGGGATCAGCTGGGGGCTCGCACAGGGCTTGCACGAGTCAGGGGGGAAAGGGATAGTCCAGCGGGGCAAGCTCTGCCGGGGTCCCGTCCCCGCTCCATCACTTGCTGAAGGGAGCAGTGCTGTGAGACCATCTCACCCCGAATCCTCCGCCATCTGCTCTGTGGCTGCCTGACATTGTCCCTCCGCAGGTCAATTTTGGGTTTGCCACGTTGGCTGCTCTACCTGCCGTGTCCTGTGCCACGGAGCACCCACGGTCTCACCCCTTGGCTATGACCTGGCTCAGGTGCCTCGAGGCTTTCAGTGAATCCCATGGTGCAGGACTCAAAACCCAGTACCCAAAGGCCAGTTAGAGCAAAGGGACCTGTGTCCTGGAACTCCTTAGCACCGGGGGAATCAGAGATAAAAGAGAGGTTTCTTCACATTGTGAAAGCAACTTTTTCTTTTCCAGGGGGGATGGAGGAGAACTGACCTGGAAATGCTGCGGGGTTTGTGGTGCTCTGGGCTGGCTGTTTCCTGGGAATCTGGGGCTGCTATTCCCCCCTGCAGGGGATTAGCCATGAGCTATCCCCAATTGGATGGTCACAACCAGCTCAGCCCCCTGACCCAGGCTGTGTGGCTGGATGTGTGTCCCCATTTCCAACTGCTTGTCCCTGGCTTGCGTGTCGGTGAAACCTCAGCAGCTCAGTGACCCCTCCTGAAGCTGGAAGCACATCCCTGCACATGGGGACCCTCTTCTGAAGTGCCTCTCTCCAGCTGCATGTACAGAATCACATCTGTCCCATCCTCCTCCCAGCTTTTCTTCCTGGAGAGTTGGGAGATAGAAGTGACTCCCGAATACCGGCACTGCTCCAGGGCTGGGCTGGGGGAATTTACATGGATGGGTAAGCACCCATAAAAGGTGGCTGGGAAACCAGTGCTGCAGCTTAATCCAGGAGCCAGGCAGCCCATTGGGGATGCTCAGTCAGCGGAGAAGGATTTAAACCTCTGCCCCAATCCCTGAACCGGTGGCCCCGGTCCATAGGGAAGCTCTGCCAGAGGAGACACATGCTGAAGGAGGTGTGGGAAGTGGGGCAGGCTCCCTGCTGCCCTAGTTTGGAGGCTGCCAAGAAGGTGAGCAGGGAGGGGTAGTCCTGGGGGGTGGTGGTGAGGATTTGGGAATGGGAGAACATCTCTAGCTGTTTCTCAATGTTCCCATGACCCACTTGCGAGGCTTTAGAGAATGTTAAAATATCATGTGTTTTTCTCCGAAAGCAGGGGAAAAGAAGGTGGGACAAAGATGCAACAGGGAGCATCAGTGGGATTTTAGGCAGGCTCTAGTAAAGACTGGGGATGAGTCATGCTCTAAAACACCTGCTTACCCTCATGGGTGCTCCCCCCGACACCAGGATCACACTTTTTTCTGTTTGCAAACTGCAGTACTTTCTCTCATTTTCAGTCCTACAAAGGACCACGAGGATTTGAAATTCAAGCTTTTTTCTTTTTGCCATGGGTTGGCCCATTATGTGGCAGAGTGGCAATGGTAAACATGTTCTTTTTACAAAGAAATCATGTGTTGTTTTACTGTTTTGGTCCAAGTTACCTGTTTGTTATAACTATATGGGCTGGGAATCAACCTTTAAAAGTGAGAAGTAAGATTTTCACAGGCGCACCTACCAACTCACATGTAGAGCAGCACTAATTACAGTTAGATGGTTTAAAAAATCATACAACCTAAACCCACTGTTTTTTCCCCCCAATTCTAAACTTTCATGAGTACACCTCGTCCTTTCAAATAAGTTTGTACAGCATCATGTACAATAGATCCCTGATTTGGAGATGAGGGGCATCCCTGGTACAGAAAATAAATTTAATGACTAACACACATCAAAATTTATAAATCATTCTCTTTTGAAAGGATTTAAGAATGATTTTGCTCTGTCTGCAAGCCATATATTTTAATCACTTGAGAAGCTCTGGTGCACAGAGCTAATAGATGAATTCTGGGGTGGGAAACGGGCTGAAAGGCACCGGAACCAGAGGTATGTGCTAAACAAAGAAGTAAAATAAAATAATGTAATTAAAGACCAGCTGTGTTGAAGAGGAAATAAGATTTAAATTATCATTTCATGCTTTAGGAATTGCCTACTAAATTGTAGTCTAATAATTAACATTTTGCACGTGTATAAAGTTGCATTTGCAAATCTGAGGGGGTGGAAGGAGATGAAGGAAAAAGCTACTGAGGAATACCTGGTTTCCTGCCTTTGAGTTTCAAAATCAGATCTCTCTGCAACTTCCAGCACCTCTAAACTGAAGGTTCATGATCTTCCATCACTTCTGCAAATGTTTGTGGCTCCTCAGTGTCAGCTGGACTTTGCAGGAGCAACATCACGACCCTCAGGTAATTTAAAGAGGTTCTGAGAAGAGCTGGGAAAATTTAGCCTCAGGCGGAGCTGAGTATCTGCCCCAAGGCAGCTCAGGGCTATTTCTGGGCTTTGCAAAAATCCAGGAATGTGGAGGACTATTCCTGGCAACAAAAAAAATGCCAAGAAGCTCTGCTGAGAGACAGCTGCAGAGTGGCATTGCTGGTTGGGGACGCGGCCTCCCCGAGTGGGCCAACTGCTGTGGGGTTGTCTTTCCTTAGAGTGGGCTCCAGCATCACCCCATAACCTCACTTCTTGGGTACCAAGTGTCTAGAGAAAGTGACTGCATACCTGACTGTGTGCTCGGCATTACCTCGGTGTTTCTCTGCTAAGTTAATAAAGGGTTAATAAAGGCAGAGTGGATGTTTAATTACTCTCTCCTCTCTCTGTACCTCGCTGGGCTCTCAGTACCCAGCCCTGCCCTCTGACACGCTGGGATCCTGTCACGCCCCGCTCACGCCAGCACCATTCTCGTACCCTCCAGTGACTCTTTGTCTGTTATTTACAGAGGGTTTTTCCACTGAAATGGTGATAAACACCCCCGCTTGACATCCAGCGAGAACTGTTTTTATTCCCCTGTTCCCCTGGTTCACCTTTCCCACCACTGGGACCACTTTTACCCCTCTGCCAGTATATTCTCTCTGCTCTCCCTCCCCCCTCAGTGCGGCATCTCAGCCCTTGCAGGCTGAAATTCAGGATGGCCATTCACGACGGCAGCTTCCCTCCCTCCGAGATTCCCCATCCCCCGGGGAAAGCAACACCGAGCTGCCCACTGGAATAATCTCTGCCTGGGGGAGAGGGCTTCTTGGCATGCCGCAAATACCAGACCTTTTAAGGGAAGCCCTCCCTAACCCGCTCGGAAGAGATACCTTGGGAATGTCTGTGCGGGCACGAGCTCTGTGAGCATCACCGGCCCCACATCCTGCCTGGGATGCAGGGCCCGGCAGGGATCAGGGCTGAGGCGTGCACCTTGAAGGATTTCTTTGCCGTGCCGGGGGTGTTTACGCGGGGGCATTGCCCGGATGCCACGCGCTCCCAAGGAGCTGCCAGACCCTGCCTTTGGCTTTCTATTCTTATCCCGGTGTTTCCATGGCCCCGTTGGCCCTTTATCGCCGGCAGCCAAGAAAATTAAATACTGTTTTGGAAGAAAGAGTCACATCCAATACCAGCTTGGCAGTATCCTTTAAAGAGAAAACCCCAACCCACTTGTTGCTATCGAGATTCCCAGGAATTTCCGTTTGTTTCTGAATAGGGCAAATTGCCAGCAAGAGTACGGGAGGGGAGAGAAATGTTTGGCTTAAAAGGGTAAGGTATCAGTAAGATGCAGTACTTAATGCAGAGATTCCTGCTACTGTGTTCAGACCCAGACTGGGGACTCTTGCTGGTGTTGAAAGAAGGATCTTTACCCTCCTAGGAACAGGGTTAGGGAATCCTTGCTTGGTTTCCCCCCAAAAGGAAGTTTTTGTATCTTACAAAACACTGCAAGTACTCAAGGGCTGAAAACAAATTCCACCCAGGCTGGACCCCTTAACTGACACTAATGAACCACCTACCACTTGGTTTTCAGATTTTTTCTCTTCTTGCAAAGTGGTGTCTGTACCAAAAGCACAGGGAAAGAAAGGCTACTCCACCTCTCTTTCCCTAAATCCCTGTTTTCTGATGAAAATCTGAAGTTCCTTCACATATTTTTTGGAAAAGACTGAGCTGAAAACTGGAGACTTTGAGGGAACAGGGGAAAGTTAAGGAATTTCTGTTGTTCTTGCAACAATCAGCAGGATGGGAATCTCAGAAGGAAATGTCAACTATTGCCTGATGCATGAGCAAAAAAAAAAAAAAAAAAGAGCAGGGAAAAAATTCCAGCTCAGGTCAGGCCCTTCCCACAGTGACCGAGGGGCTGGACCTGCAGTCCTGCCTCTCCTGCTGGCCACAGCACAGACCTTAGAGCCAAAAGGATTTGGCAGATGGATAATAAGGTCTGAGACACACATGTGCACACAGGGGTAGACTTTTGGACTTCTGCTCCGTCTTACAGAGTGACACAGGTTTTTGGAGTTACCTTCCACACACGTGAGCACAAGCAGGGAGTGGTGTGGCCATATTAATGCTGCTGACCCTACAGAAGCCTTTGTTTGTCTCAGGGTGACAAACATATTTCTCAACCCTCTCTGGAGATGGGAATTGAAGAGGGAAGGAAAGAAATTCCCTCCTTAACTAATCCCTCCCTGCCTCCTGTTCCTTAGGGATGTAAGATGAAGAAAAGCTCGTTTCCTTCTGAACATTTTGCTGCCTACCCAACTACCAGTCCTGAACACGGAAATGTCCCCTCCACTCGCACCATCCAACCGGCTCAAACAAATCCCACACAGATTCTTATCCCTGTTTGGGGTCACAGTGACCAGAGGTATGGTAAATAACAGTATTTTTTGGACAAGAGAGTAGACATTGAGATCTGTCTCCATGAATTTAAGCCTCAAATCTGCAGACTTTAGTATTTCAAGACAGGGGAAAAGCACACAAGCACAACGCTCTTGTTTCTGCCTAGAACGTGCCCAAGTACCCCAGCTGATGGTGTTGAACCAGACCAAAGCCACCACCTGTGGAACACAACTTCTGCAGAAGAGAGTGGAGTTTACCAAGCTCTGGGCCAACAGAATAAAATCCATGGCTTTCCAGAAGCTGCAACATCTCTTTCACGGCACAAGGTGCCAAGCACCCTCATTTGCCCTGCATTTCAGGGTCACCCTGTTTGTTAACATGCAACACTTCTCCCCACTCTAATCTACCCCATCTCCCCACTCTAATCTACCCCAGTATTACTTACAGGAAGGTCTCTGTAGTCCCAACAGGTGTGTCGCACCGCAGACAGCCCCAAAATCTATGAGAAACTCACGGCCAGGCAGCGTTTAGGGTATCCTACAAGGAGTCCCGCTCCACTCCCCACACCCTCGGTCCCGTTCACTGCCTCCCAGTGGTCCCTGGCAGCTGGTTTTATCGCTGAGTGCTGGGCTATGTTGAGAGGATGAACCACTTGGTCTATTTTTAGGGAAGAGTGAAACTGCTCTTCCACCAGGCTGAGTCAATCATGAGTTCTAGCAATCCTGCACAGAGGCTGGGATAGGCTGGGGCCCTGGCTTATTTTCAGAATTTGTTCATTCAAAATACCCCCAGTGTAACCCAGTACGGGAAGGGGGATGCTTCCAGGCTGTGGTGCAACGGGGAAGAGGCATTTCCCTGACTCATTGTCATGTCCTCGGGCTTTAATCCACACAACCAGGCCCCTGTCACCTCTGGCCACAGCCAAACTTTTAAGAGAAAAGCTGGGAAGGTGACAGGTATTAACTACATTTTCTGGCTCCCTATTTCCTCATCAGTTCTGATATTTTAGAACTAAGAAGGAAAAAAAACAAACACCAAACTTTAGGAAAGTGACTGAAAGAAGGGTGGCCACACTACCTGCTTTAGGGCAAACTGGGAATTGTCCCCATCCTTGCAGCCCCTCTGTAGCTGTGTGGTGTAGCTGCTCTGGGCAGTGTTTGGAGAGGGATAATAATAAAGGGGGGATAAATAAAGCATTCAACCCCAGAGTGCTGCTGATGTTCTCAAAGCTCAGCTCGGCAATGGGTATTAATTGGTGTATTAATGGTGGGTACAACAGTGTGTCAGAGCTGGGGACCCTGCCTGGCTGTGCTGAATAACAACTACAAACCAGGGGCTCTGGGGCTTGTTTTAACAGTCCACCTTTAGCAGGCTGGGATAAGGATATGGCTGATGTACCCAGTAATACTGAGTCAGGCCCAGCTATTGTCTCTTTGGTTTACTTTTCTGACACCTTTAGAGAGCGTATGCTGGAGTACATCACCCTGTGGGGATGAAAGATGTGGGCTGGCTGTGCCAGTGGCAGAATTCACCATCACCTGAGATAAAACACCCACACTGAAGTTCTTAGAACCACAAAACACAGAGTGAGGGCTGCAAGAGACCCAGGCTGGGTCCCACTCTGCTCATACCCTCCCAGGCCATGCCCGTGGCCCAGAGCCCCCAGTGCCAGACAGGCTGGGGCAGCAGCAGCGGGGGAGGGAGATGCACAGCTGGGAGCTGTGCTGGACCAGATGATCTTGGGGCAAAACCCTTATCTGTTTTATCTGCCAGTGCAGAAGCTGTTTAAGCCTTCCTGTGCCCCAGTGCACCACCAGAAACACAGGGTAAGGGAACTTCTCCAGGGTCTGTCACCCTCCCTGCACTGTGTTTGCACAGTTTCTGCACAGGGATATCTCCATCTCTGCTGAGCAAACTGGTCACATGGAGATCTCAGCAGAGTTGTGGTGAGTAGATGAAGCTCAGCTCTGGTCCCCAAAGGGCTGCATGCTCTTGGCTCCAAGGGTCCAGGCAACTCACTGCTACTGATTTTTGAGTTTCACAGACTCATAGAATGGTTTGATTTGGAAGGGATCTTAAAGGTAATCTAGTTACAACCCCCTGCCATGGGCAGGGACACCTTCCACTAGACCAGTTTTCTTAGGGACCTGGTCTTGAGGATTTCCAAGAATGGCACATCCACAGATTCTCTGGGCAACCTATTCCAGTCCCTCACTACCCTCAGAGTAAAGAATTTCTTTCTAACATCTAATTCAAATATCTCCTTTTTTAGTTTAAAATCATTCCCCTTTGCCCTATCATTGCTCATGTAAAAGGTCCCCTCTCCCTCTTTTTCAAAGCCCTCCTTAGTTACTGAGATGCTTTAGTTTTTTGGTGCCTTCCTCCTGAATACCTCTGGTGGAGTTCTGCAGGGCTGTTTGGAGGGGCTGCTGCCCCTCTCTTCTTCCTGTGGGTCTGCAGGTATCAGTCCCTGGAGAGGATGCTACAGACCAACCAGGCTGCAGTTCAGCGTGTGACGTGGTTTCCTTGCCAACACCACGTGACATCACATCACATCACATCACATCACATCACATCACATCACATCACATCACATCACATCACATCACATATCACATCACATCAAGACATCCAGCTCCAGATGACCATCTGCTTTCACCGAGGCCCCTGGAAGGGCTCTGCTCCTCCCTACCATGGCCTGGTTTCTTTAAACATCCTGCAAGGCTACAAAATATCATTCCCCCACTGTCTGTGTTAAGTCTGGTGCCTCGGAAGATCATCACCCCTCCTTCTGAAGTGCTCCTTGTTGCTTCCTCCAATAAATGAGGGCCAGAGGGAAGATCTGTTAGGAGGGTGATAGACAGGTCCTTGGTTGCCGGGCAGGTGGTGAGGCAGAGGGCTGGGGATGGCACAGGCTGTCAGCAAACCCCACACCCGCCCAGGTAGCATGAAGTGGGTGCCAGGGATGTCAGCAAACAGTGACAGGCTGGGGACTGAGATATCTTATTTATTCCATATGGGTGGAGCAACATAAAGGCAGGAGGTGAAGGGCAGAGCGTATCAGCTCAGTCAGCAGCTCACAGAGGGGATGTGTGTGCTGTGGTGTGCATGTGCCCAGCAGGAGCACAAGGGGTGCATGCATATATTTATGTGGAGCTCTCTCTTCATCTGCAACCTGTGTATGGTCTGTCTGCACGCATGGCTGGCTGTTCACACTCCTGCTGTGTCTCTCCATCTCTAGGTGAAGGACCTGGTCTGCTGTGGGTTGTGACTTCCCTGTGTGTCCCCATCAGCGTCCCTGCAAACTGCTCCTGCGACCCTGAGAGATCTGAGCTGCCTGACAGATCTGCACAGCTCCTGGGGAAAGGGTTTCCTCCCCCTGTCTGGAAGACAGCAACTAATTAGAAAGCAGGAAATGAGAAAAAAAAATCAGTGAGGCACTGGGATTTTCTGAGAGGCACTGAGAATATGATGGAGATCAGCAGCCACGGGGGTGTGGAGCAGAGGGTAGCCCTGAGCCCTCGTCTGAGACGGAACAGCTCTTGCTGAAAGCCAGATGGAGTGGACAGGAGGGTCTTGGCAGGGGGAAGGCTCTTTATGTTAGATTGAGTGAGAGCAGAGGTTAGGACTTGCAGAAAAAGCCAAATAGAAGGGGCTAGTCTGTCTGCTTTGATTGCTGGCAGAGCTGGCCAGGCTGATCAGCAGAATCTGATCCCTCCCCCGCCCTCCATGGCTGCCTGAGAACCACTACACACTCCCATGACAGACCCCCAGAAGATGCCTGTGATCCCAGCATCCCCGACCAGCTGTCACAGGGGATGGGAGAGGTGATAGGGGATGGATGGCACCTGCTTCTGCCCCTTCTTTCTTTGATGTGGGGTGCTCTACTCAGGGTTTCCCTCCTGGCTGAGTCCCAGAGGCACCAAGCACTGAGAGCTGCACAGATTGGCCACTTAAAGGAGTCCCGACATTCAACTCCCGCTTGTCATGCCCATGAAAAGCGACTGCTGAAAGGGAAATGAGCTTTTAAGGATTATTTCGACCGCAGGAGCCTCTATCATTGCGAGTGCCAGAGCTACCTTGAACTCAGAGCCGTCTGTAGCATGAGCGCAGCCTTTTATCCTATATCAGCATTTCCCCTCCCCGCCTTTCAGATCTTTCCAGTTCACTAGCGATGTTCTCCCCAGCCCGTCTGCTGAACAGCGTGATGCAGACGGGAGAACGCTGGCTGAAAGCCCCAGGACATGCAGAGAGGGAGGGTGGCAGCCTCCCCCCGCCACCAGGGCTGGGACACAGTGTCCGGAGCATCCTTGCGAAGACCAGTTTTGGGACCGAAGTGAGGCGGTTTCGTTGTCGCTAGATGGCACCGCACCCCCTTGCAGCAGAAAGTGTGGGTGCTGCAGTCAGCAGGGGAAGGAGCCTCCCCTGGTAAGCAAACCTTGAACCAAACCTGAGTCTCCCTACCGGCAGGATGGGGGATCCCACTGCTTTCTGCCCTCTCCTTCGCCTCCCCTCCTCGCTTTGAAAATTCCCCGTGGGTGGAAGTCGAAATGAACGCAGAAGAGAGAGCAGGAGGAGGGGATTACAGGCATTTTGGAGGCTCCCTGGACGCTCTGTGATTTGCAGTCATGTCAGGCTCCTGTTTCATCTTTGCTCTGCACCGAGGTAACATGTGCCCTTCAGCTGAAAGCCCTGAATAATGGAGCTGTGTTAATACACACATGCACAAGCATATGCGTGTGTGCCTGTGTGCATGTTCCTCTTCTCTCCTCCTTGACCGCAATTTCCTCTCTCTGACTGCCAAAATTCATCTAGAAGTTGTTAATTTTTAAACCCAGAGTACTCAGGAGACTCTACCTGCAGTAAATTAGCTGGTGCTTTCTCCTTTTTAATATTAAATGACTCAAGCTCTCAACCATTTCCCTTCAGGAAAAAACGGTGCCTTGATTTGCCATCTTCGTTCCTAGGAAGAATTTTGTTCCATCGTGTAAGTATTCCAGTTCTCAGTTTAATCTCATTACTGCAGACTACAGCCACTTGGACCTCTTTAATTAGTGACTTGATGACGTCTTTGGTGGCAGCTTCCTCTGGATCATCTGATACCACCAGCATGAGCAGGGAGCTGGTTTAGCTGCCTGGGAATGGGCTTTTCAGAGGGGTGTAGCAGCCTCCCCCTTTGAGCAATGCTCAGCTCTCCAGAGGTGTCCCAGAGGTGACTGTGCCATGCCTGGAAAGATGTGCAGCAACTGCTGCTTTGGCTATGTGTGTAGTTAGCTCTGAACTGTGGCATGGACATGTGTTTGTTGATGAGCCCAACGCCAGTCAGCAGGGCTGTCTTGGACACTGCCAAGCTGTTGTCCTCCATATCATGGCATGGTAGACCCTGAGAACCGTGCCCTGCTTTTAACTAACATTATTGTGTGTCTCCAAACCACTCGACACTGCTTTCCCCATCCCAGGTCACTGTATTGGCTCCTCAGCCCCGGGGAAGGGCTGTGGGGCAGTCCCTGTGGGATGGTGAGGAAGTTTCCATAGAAGCCCTGCCCTGGTCCGTGCTGAGGCTCGTGGAGCAATGACATCTCTCTCGTTCCATGGGCATGACACAACACAGCACAGGTATAGCCCGGGACGTGCCTTGTCACAGAAGAGATTTGGGACAACGGGTTCCTGGACTTTTTTAGGAAACATTACAACTCCCGTCTCTGAGCAAATCCAGCACCTACATCAGCGGTAGCTGTCGTATTCCCGTCTCCACGGACGGAACTGCCTCCCAAGAAGGACCTCACACAAAGCCCTCCCAGTGAAGCACAACAACATGAAGCCATTTCTATTACAAGGCCTTTGAGTCAGGGGCTGGGGAGTGGTGTAAGGCTCTAAGATAGACCATGATTCATCCTTCGCCAGCCAGAGGAAAAGACGTTCCTCGCGCTGTAAAAGGCACACTACAGATAACACTGTGACAGTGTTTGGCCAGATAGAGTGGTGACATCATGTGCTTTGACATTAAAACAAATTCCCAGCAATGCTGTGGAAACCTCAGCTCCATCATTTGTGTGCTTGTGTAAGGGTTGTCTTTTCCCACGTAGTTGGGTAATTAAATACAGTGCCTCAAATCCAGGCAGCGTGTGATTTTTATCCCCTTCTTGTGTGAAAGACAAGAAAGAAATGGGAAGGAAACAGAACAAATCCTAAATAGATGGTATAAAGGGTCCCAATCCAGGCCCAAAGAAGGCAGGATGGTCCAGTGGTCTCTAATTCAGTCATTTTGGAGAGCTGCTTTTTCTGCCCCAAATCAAACAGTAAAGTTTGGTAAAATTCAACCCTTTCCCATGCAAAGCTTGGATCTGTCACTCTTCACAGATGCCTCTTGCCCTGAAATATCCCTGACCTGCTTTAGTCCTGATGATATCATAGCACTAGGGATCCCTTACATGCCCTATCTTAAGCCAAGGATGACTGTGTCTGATACGCCATCTCTGCCAAATTCAAAGAGGAGCCAAGCCAAAGCTCCTTAGTTAGGTACAAAGGAACTTCTCCCTCTTCCTATTCTCGAGGTTGAGGTGCAAGGAAATATTACTCATCCCAAACTAAACATGGAGGTACTTCTGCCTTGGTATTTCATAGCAGCTATTTTTAACTGCTGGGATAACAGCACAGGGAGAGCCAGCACGGCTCTGTGGACTCATCACTGGCCCAGATCCCAGCTGTGCTGGGATTTGCCAGCTTTGTGCAGTGGGACTGATCAGGGCTGGAAGGCTGCAGTCACAGGGTCATCTGCTCTCTGTGCTCCCTATCCTTGGCCATATTCCTGCATGGCCAGTCCTGGCAGGATCCACATGATGCCCAGCCAGCACCACCCAGTCAGCGTCTGCTACTGGGTTATGTGGGAAACACAACTGAGTGCAAGGAACAAGTAGAGCCCTCCCAGTTGCACCTGTAGAGCTGGCAGTAGAGTAGCAGTGATGACCTGTAACCAAAATAAATCCAACTCACAGCTTGTGCCCGTGGCTGAGTCACCGGCTGTACCTGGTACCGAGGGGATGATCGTGGGCCTCTCGTGGGAGAGCTTTCCTTCCTGTGTGGGAACAACAGCAGGGAAACAGGTAAGTTCCCAAAAATAGAGGAGAAGAACTGCATGAAGGCCCAGTGTGGGGAAGGTAAAGCATGGGAGGCTTTCCAGAGGCAAAGGTGGACTTTTTTTCCTGCAGACCTGACCCAGTCTTGGCTTTGCTCCATTCTCTCCAACACTGTGGCTCACAGCCTCTTGCTCCCCACCTACCCCATTTCCAGAGCTGACTGGCATTTTCTCTACCCATCTTTGATTCTGATGCCACCTTTCAGAGTCAGGATTATCCATCCATTTCCTTTACCAGCTCCCACAGTGATTTCGGTGTCTCAAATCCAGTAGTGATTGGAGTTGCCCTTTGCTGTATTTGCAGCGAAGGACCAGTCCCTCATGTGAGTAGCCATCACTGGGTTGGGCTGATATCACACAGCAGTGGCATGAACACGACCATTTCAGATAGGACCTCATCCATAATTAATATTCCATATGATATCAATTTTATGCTGATATTAACTCTCATGTTTCCTTGATGTGGGTCTCTCTCCAATCTAGGCTGCCCGTTCCTATCAACTCCTTCCCTCCAGGAAGAGGATCATCCCAAGGAACAGTTTGTTGAACATATGACCTGTGCCCCTGAGACCATTAAATCACCCAGAGCTGAATGGCACTAGATATAAACTTCCACAGGGAAGCCTATTCCCCAAACCTAGGGATTGATATCAGTGGATGATGAAGCACCACCATGAAACCCAGCCACTTCTAATGATGACACCCAATATATTTCCAGGAGCTTTCGAAGAACATCTACTAACCTTTGCAGAAGACTCCTTCCATTTGATGGTGTCAGGACTCCACTGTGCCTTCCTCTGGATGCTCCGAAGAGAGGAAAGGAAGGGTGGGTCTTTGTGGGGTTTGGTCTCCATGTTCAGGGGCTGGATGGTTGTCATGGTGCTGGCATCATCCTCCCTCTTCCTCGAAAGGCCTTTGGGAGATGGTGTCTTCAGTGGAGCACAATGTGACCTCTTACAGCGTGGAGTGACTTTAGGAGTGTCAGAGTTTGTTGCGAGTCCTTCAAGATTCCTTGCTGGGGCACCGATGTTAGGGATGGGAAGACCCTCCATGGACTTGCTTGAGCACATATTGCTGGGATGACTTGGAGACAAGGAATAGTTCTTCCCCATTGAAAGGACATTGGCCTGTGATGGATATCTTCTCTCCATGAGCTAAAAAAATCCAAACAAACCCCAAACCCCAATGAAATAGGTTCTTATATAACTTCAGTAATAAATCATGTGAAATTTTTATTTCCCTCTCTTCTACTTCAGGCATTACATGTACTGACCTCCTAACTTTTTGGAATGAAAGACTATCCCAACACTCTCCGCTTCATGTTCTCTGAGTAAATGTCAGGGGCACAATCTAAACTCTAGCCCTTTTTTGAAGTGTGGAAGAAGTTTCTGTCTTGCCTATTTTCAGTGTATCCTCCTCATTTGCCCATGATCATATAAGGAAGCCTTGGACTAGAAAAAAATGTGATAAATGGTTGACTTCCCTGTTGGATTATTGTTTTATTTCCATCTCCATCCTCCTACTCTATGAAACTGTGTTTTCAAACAGTTAGAAAACAACCCTCTCCATCTATCATTTCATAAGAAACCTCAAAGTTCTTCTTAGAAACCAGGACTGAAAAGAAAAATTTTCAGATTCTGCCTTTTTTGTTTTGTTTTGTTTTGTTTTGTTTTTTTTAATGAGGTGAAATTCAGCTTTCTCTGATCAGTGGGAATCAACCCTGTCTTCAGCAGAAAAGTCGAATAAAGTCCAGAGTATCTGTCTTCCAGGGAGTAATTTTGTCATTTTACCATTTTATCATTTGTATTTCAGGGTATGAGTGGTCCCTTATGACAAAGCAGGACTCAACATGCAAATACAGAGCTGACAACTGCACCTGATGCCAATGAGTTTGCAAGCAAAATATGATATAAGGGACACTGGTAGGTGGGAGGTGCACCTTTGCCATGATGTCAGAACAGTAGTAACAGCTTCTGTTGATGGGGGAATTCCATGTAAGATTCTGAAATAGACATCTAAATGTAGCTGTGAGAAAAATCTACTTGTGGACTTGATGTCTAAGTCCCATTACAGTCAAAAGCACCAAGAAAGTGATTTCTGCACCCTGGGGTAGAATGACACGATCACCCACCTTCTTTAGTAGGTGTCATTTGAAACATACAGGGCGACCTCAAAAAACCTCCAGCTGGTGATGCAGAAGGGCAGAGATGCCTCAGTATCATCCCTGCCAGCCCAGGGAGTGCCTTAATGAGTTTGTGTGCCTTTACCTCAGGCTGGATCCTTCCCTCACCTTCTAATCAGTACTAAATCCTCTGCCAGGTCCTACACCTGCTGATGGTCTCTACTCCTACAATGCACTGACTCCAGAGCAACCTGAATGTTATACATGAATTTTCCATCCCATCTCATAGCGTGTTGTATGTGCCAGTCCATCTGTGCCTATTAAAAGACAATTGGATCTAACCTGTCCTCAGAACGGCATCAGATATTGCAAAAAATGTTAGGTTTTGATTATTCTCTAATTGCCAAGAACTGGAACATTTTGTTGTTAGGAAAACCTGTCCCCCCCTTTGGCTCTCACCTTGGGATGTTCTTGCTTAGTCATGTTTCTTTCACGGTCCAGGATGCTCTGGTACCTGCAGGGGAGACAGGTGATGGCTCTTTAATCCCTTTTTAGCCTGGATATATTTTTTCATATTGTGGACAGGCTTGTTCTGCCTTCCCCCTACCCTTTGGAAGTCCCCAGCTCAACAGACTCCAAAAGCAATCTTGAAAGGTGAGAGACATGTGAGAAACCTCTCAGAGAGGACTGGTTTTAGGTCAGTGCAGATCCATGTGAGCCCTTTCCTCCCCAGCTCCGTGCAGATGTGTCCCTGAAGCGCTCCATCTCCCCACTGGTGGAGGATGTGTTGGGGGGGTTTTATTGCCTGAAAGAGGTATATTATTGCACTTTGCTGATCTATAGCTTGGACCTGAAGTCAGGCTTTCCAGAAGGCCAATTTATTCAGGTTTAGCCTAATATAAAGTGATTTACCAAGTCAGTACCTGACTTGATACAACACCAGTGATGAATGAGACCTCTGCAGAAGAAACCACCTTCCTTCCCTTCCTTGCTGAGGGGAGTGCACTCTCAGCTTTCTCCAAAGACTCTCTCAGATAGATGGCCATTTGCAGTGAAAACTAACCAAGTTTGGGATATTCAGAACTAAACTATCCCACGGGGAAGTTCAAGAGGCAGCCTTGACGGCTGCTCTGTCACTCTTATATTGAGGGAGATGTCCTTTGGGTTCTATTCCTAATCTTATTTGTCTCACGCTTGGCAGTGTTGTGGTCTGATCTCAGTCATGGGTTGTAACCAGAAGAGAAATTAGCCCTTAAGGGGCTCAGACTGAAATGTGACTCTCCCTGGAGCATTTTGGTTAGAGACAGTTGAGAGAAACCAGGAGGGGATGCAATGCCCATACCTCTTCTGCCTCCTTGTCAGCTTATCCCTCCAGCATTTGCTCCTTTCCCTTGCGGCACCTTACAGACTATCAAGATTAAAAGCTTAAATTGTCCACCTGGGAATGCTCCAGTCACTGGGGTGGAGGGTAAATTCTTCTGTGTCATTGTATTTAGTGATCTTTGTCGAGTGTGTCTGGCTTTTAAATCAGGACTGGTCTTCCAAGACATAACAGTGCATTGGAAATACATAACAGCTAAGAGCACTTGTGGCAGAAAATACCCACCTCTTCCTTGAGACCTGACAATCTGGGATGCTGTGCTTGGGAAAGACCTTATCTGAGTGACATTTTTTTTGTTATGGAGATGGGAGAGGGACAGTCCACCCTGGAGCCCCTCAGATCTGAGCTGAACTGCAGCCACCACAGATTAACCACCCACCTGGCAACCAGCTCAGAGACGGACACAGTTTTCCTCAGAAGAACTGCTCTGATCTCTGGATTACTCCTTGGAGAATAGCACAGAGAAGGAAAGGACTGAGCTGGTCTCAGCTTCTCAGCTTTCTCCATGTTTTCTGTCTGCTGGTACTGAAACGAGAGAGCAAAGGTTATGGTGCTGGATGTGAAGATTCAGGGGAAAGGAGCCAACAGTTAGTGTGTCCATCTCCACTCACGGGACCAGTGCTTCATTAAAAGGCTGTGGAACAAATGCTGTCTTCACTGGTACACCTGCAAACCTCATCACATAAATTCACGTCTGAAAAAGTAAAATGGGGCTAAAGAAGTCACAAGTTAAATTAAATCCCTCCTAATGCAGGGAATGGTTTTCATCCACTCAGTTCTACCACTTACACTGTTCTCTTAGATCACCAAGTTCACCTCTGCAACAGTGTGAAGGCAAGGACGTAAAGAACAATTAGCTTTAAATAAATTAAAAGTTATTTGGTGGCATTTTGTATATTTATCTTTAGCTAGAATTTTCTTACATTTCCAGCATTGCATAGACCTGAACCAGCTCTGGATTCAGACAGTTACTGGAGATTTAAGCACCCTTTGGCCTCTTCTGCCAAAAATGTTCTTGTTTTCCAGACTTCATAAATGTGCAGCAGAAGTCTCAGGCATTGTATTTTCAGTGACTGATCTGACACTTGGAAGTACATTGGGTCATCTGGGGTTCATTTTCTGAATTCAGACAGAGCTCTGGGGACCTACAAGTTATATGTAATTGCCTTTTAATTACTGACACAGACATTTGAACTACGGGATTATTAAATACTTGTATTTACATTTTGAAAGTATTTGTTCTAAAAGCCACGTTGTCTGTAAAATATGTCTCAGCAGCGATTTCTCTGGCGCTGGCCTGAGTATTACTCAGCGTCCAGAGTCATTGTCCACCCGTGTTTGGGTGTCCACTTCCAGATGTACTGAAGAGGGGCAGATTCTGGAGGACATAGGGGTGTCATTTAGCAGTTTGAGAATCCCTGCTTCCCTTCTCATGCCTTTAAGACATCTGAAAGCATGTCCAGAGGGAGGGAGACATCTTTCTCACTAGTCGCTTTAAAAGTTTCATTTAAATTAATTAATTAATTAATTAATTAAAATTTATTCTATTTTAATTTTTTTCAGTTATTATTTTCCAGGTAATTTCTCACGGTGTTAGAGAGGAGACAGGTTTGTTAGATCGCAGGCTCTCACCTCCCACAGTTCAGGGGCTGTTTCCTGTTTTTGCAGTGGTGTCTAACATTAAACAATTCCAGGTTAAGCGCCCTCGAGGGATTTGCTCTGTGGCAAAAATGAGCCTGTTAGGAGGGAAGTGCTCCCTATCCGCCCTTTTCCTTAAATACAGTACAGGCAGTGGATGAAATGCTCTCCTCAGCCCACCCCGAACAGTTCCCACAACCAGCGCAGCATCCCCCAGTTGCTAAGGGCTTACAGGATTCTTCTGATATTAATTCATTCCATCTTCCATGATCTGTTTTTGGGCAAAATCACTTACATGCTACAGCGCTTCCCTCCGCCCGAGAGCTGCCATTTGATAGTCTCCTCGGGGCTCTCCAGCACCACGCTCTCGACTCCTTCCTCTCCCCCTTCTCTGCAAGACAGGAGGCAAAGTCCCTTGGCAAAGCTGCAATTAAATATTAAAAACTGATGTGCAAGTGGGGTTGGTGTGAGTTGGAGAGCTGGCACTGAAGAGTGGAGGAGATGGAGCCTCCTCCCTCCTCCTGTCAGCCTGTCGCCAGTTACTGAGGTCTCATTCTTTCTCATAAAAACACTGGACAAGTTCAGATCCTGGCTGGGGTACCCACAGCCATCTAGATTTAGGTGGGAATCTGCTGGAATCCATGTCCCCACCTTGCCTCAGGAGGAGCAGGAATGAGCTTGTCTGCATGGGGATTTTCAAATAGGTACTTCTGGCCCAGGTCGTATATCCATCCTCCAAAACAGAGAGTGCTTTCAGCTCAACTCCTAGTCCCCTGGGCTTGTGGCTTCGCTGGGGAGGTTCTGCATGAGCTGCAGGAGAAGGCATCTCTCTGGGGTGTTAACAGCTCCAGGGAATACACTGCTCCTCCTGGCAAAAGCAAAAGGCAGGCCAGAGTCCAGATGAGATGAATTGAAATACTTTATTACTGGGGGAAGCAGAGGGTGGGCCTCTCTGAGGAGATTTGATTTAGCTAAAGTCTGATTACAGTCAGAGTTTGGCAAAAGTAGCCTCCTCACCCTCTCAAAAAACATCATGGCCACAGAAAGAATTGCTTTTCACCTAACAATAACTGGGGTTACTGTGAAGTTCCCTCTGGGATTTATTCTTTGCTCATGCTGCAAAGTTGACGCATGCCAGGGCACAAATAGGAGCAGATCACTGCATTGGTTTATAATGAACAAGAAAAGTTGTATGTGGCATCAAAAGCTGGAAAATAATTTACCCAGAAATGCTTAAGCTAAGCAAGAAACCCTTGAGATGAGAAGTCAGTGAGCCAGGGCAAAGCAGACCTGGATAAACAAATTGATGTCCGTGCCATTGCTGTATGAAATAATGGCTTGCACTTCTCCATGTGTTGTGATTCAGCTCTTACTGGTACAAACCTCCTTATTGAGCTTTTATTTCAGCATCTAAAAGAAATGAGAAGCACTAACGATTTTAATTCTCTGTCCCGTGGGTAGATCCAGCAAGTCTGGTTTCACAAGGTGAACTCTTCTCGTGCTATCGGTCTTGTTCCTTGCAGCAGTGCCTAAGAACCAGCCTAAAGCTCGGCCCCAGCTTTGTACATGCTCAGATTTGTGCCAGACAGGGTCTCCCTGTCCTGATGGATGCTCCCCGCTGAGCCAGATTGAATTCTTGGAGGACTGTGCAGGATGGCCTGCATGGTAATGGGAAAATACCAGTGGAGTGTAGTAGCTGCTGGACTATAAATACACAAACCTGTTGGAGGGGAGAAGGATTTTAATTCAATGGGCAAAACATCTCTGAACCTGGGATGCATCCTTGTTGGTTATTTATTTTAGAGGAGGAGGATTTGGCTGACAAAATGAAACAATGAACACTGCGGTCCATCCAATAGCGAGTAATAGAAGCTGCTAAAAGCCCCGTGAATTATTTTGGGGACTGCTGCTATCCATCTCTGCTCTTCAGAAAAAGGCTGCATGAAACAATTCTCTGCATAGCTCTAAGGCACACTGGCTAGATAAAGTGTGTTTTGAAACTGTTTTTGCCAGGATTACAGGGCCTTAGGCTGATTCCTCAGCTACTGTCTCTGCTGGGGGCCTTGCTCAGCTGACAGTGATTTCAGTCTTCGCTATTAGCGGTGCAATGGGTTTGTTCTGTTGGCAAGAATCTGTGGGAAGATGGGAAGGAATTCTTCATGCCAAACAGTTTCTGTGAGCTGAGAAGAGGCGAGACCCATGCTAGAAAGAGAGGAATGGGTTAGGGCTATGCACACCTGCACACTGCTGAGCCTCCCAGACTGGCCCTCTTAGTCCCTGCTGTCCATGACAAAATCCCCGATTGTCTTCATTCCTGCTTCTTCTTTTGTTGTCCTTATTTTCAGGCTACTCCAAGCATTTTCACACTGCTCCAAGTATTTTCACTGACTTACATAGAAAGGTGCCCGAATTTGCCTCCAGGTACCAAAGCATGGCAGTGGGGGACTAGTTAGGGGATGAAGAGACTGGATGTACCAGTCCCCAAAACACCTTTTCCTCCCACAAGCCAAGAAGGGAAATTACTACTTTTGAAGACTCTTGGGGTTTGTGTCTTGCCTGGTGAGAAGCTGGAAGAGATCTCATGTAGAAACTGAAAGCTTTGATGGGACATGATGTTTTAGCTGCAGCAGTTTCCCCAGAAGAGCATCCAACCCCAAATACCTCCTGTGTTTCCTGCAGAAAGGTGGGAAAACCTGGTTACTTACGTGTACCTCCATCCTGATGACACCTCTGTGGGGTCTTATCTTGTGAGAGAAGGTAGCTGAGAGGTTTTAAGAAGCCAGGCTTCTCTCCTTCAATGAGAAATAACCAAATCACACTCTTTTCCCTTAAGCAATGAGGATTTCTCTGCAGAAAATGAAATGGGAGGTAGAAAGTCTTTCAGATGCTTCCACAGGCAGCAAATTATGCCACTGCCACGCTCCTCTATAGGGTCACAACTTTACCTGTGAGACCTGTCCACTCTCCCTTGTCCTGTGGTTGCAACTTTTCCATGGTATGGGCTGGAATTTTATTCCAGGCACTACAAGGCTTCACTACCTGCCCAGGACACCTCCTGACCACCACACCAGGAACAATAAGGCCTGCTCTTTGGTTTTCTTTGCTGTGGTCAGACAACGTGTGATGTTCTGGAGCAGAACATCCCGGCTGGAAGTTGTGGTTTGGTATCTCATGCCCTGTTGAAGTGCTGAGATCTCCAGCATGGACATGGCCAGGGGTGGGAAACGCTGCCTGCATCTTATCTGAGCCAGACAGAGCGAATACTGTCAGGGGATAGAGACAGCTAGCAGGGAACTTTGAACTGGGAGCTACTAATGGTTAACACAGGCAGTCATTTCTAGCTGTGTCAAATGGACTGACCTAAGCCCACATGAGATTTGTGCTGACCAGACAGGGACAGCGGTTTGCATAATCACATCTACTTTTTTTTTCTTTTTCTTTTTTTTTTTTTCCCCCCTAATTGTATAATGTTGTTTTGATAGCTGTATTCCCACTAAAAATATGTGTGTTCCTTTTTCTTTTCCCCCCTGTGCCCAGCTTTGCTGCACACAGGTTTGTGCCCCGCTTGTCAGATGAGTGTGAGCAGGGATGGTGGGATGAGAGTGAGCACGAGAGGGAATAACTCATTTTGGGTGTGAATAGAGATCTGCTATTTGTTACAAACAGACTGATGCATAAATACTTCTCTGAAAAATTCCAGTTGGGATGTGTGTCTCCTCCAGATTTGGTCAGGGAATTTACGGCAAACTAGCTACAAGCAGTGGAGGAAACAACCAGATTTTGCACTCTTTCCAGCACATTCTCCACATTTTTTGGGGGTGAGGAGAGCTGTTTGCCTGTGTGGCCTCAGGGTCGGGTATGTGACTGCATAGTGAGTTTTTAATCCCGTAGCTGAAGGCCCTGTGCAGCTCCAGGGAGCTGATGCTCCCAGAGCCAATTCCTTTCCTTTGGTCCGCTGGGTAGGGCTCTGTACCAGGAGTTTAGTAAGGATGGGTGCACTAGGGGAGGAAAAATCCCTGCAAACTCTCTGGTATTGTTTGCTCTCCGCACTCTGTCTTTTTCTTGTGGGTAGTATCTGGATCCTCACAGTCATTTCCATAATTATTGGTTTCGTGTTACGTAACCAAAAAAAAAAAAAAATTATCTATCAAACGCACATGTGGAACTAATGGGGCTTATTTGAAAAGACCTGTCTTTGCATTTACAGCTGGCACATCCCCTGGTCCATTTTAATGAGCTTCCACAGCACTGGCACGTGCTGGGGAGGGAGCCCACGTGTGTGCTCACCCCGGGCTCTCCGTGCCCCCAGGACCACGGGACTCCAGTTTCACCCCAGTCTCACCCCAGCATGTTGAAACACAAATCCGTGGTCTGCAGGAGCAAGCCTGGGAAAACTGTTGCTGTGTGTTCTGTTTGAATATTCCCTGATTGCAAAGTCTTTTTTTTCTTAATTTTTTCTTATTTTTTTTTTCCCATTCAGGGTGGAAAGCTTGGGGGACTGGGTTTTCTTGGGGGAACCTCTTTTGTGGCTGTTTTTTGCGATGGCTGGAAATACCATGCTTGGTAATTTTCCCTTCAGGAAATTGTATGGCCTCTGACTCCCTTAAGGTAAGAAGAAGATGATAAAGAAAATTTTGAAGTTTTTTTGGACCTCCATGTTGTGAGATTCACATGGAGGTTGAGTTGCAGAGATGGCCAGCGATGCAGCGTTCAGGTTATGGAGACATCTGAGGCAAACTTTAGTTCCTGCTTGGCCTCAGCAAATGAAAGGTAGCAAATCTTGGACCAGTGGAGCCAAGATGTGGCCCTCAGGACATCAGTGTTACCACAGATGCACCCACCACCAAGTTCACTCTCCACCACATGATGTGTGAAGATAAAGTTCCCTCTGGGCTGTAAGAAAATGAGACACTGGCTCCTCTCAATGCTCGCATCCTCTTGTGGTGCATCTTAATCACAGAGGCGTGAGATCCCCCCGGGAGAACCTGACTCATCTCCCCCAAATGCTGCTGCTTAAAACCTGCTTTGCCCTGTTCCCAGAGGGATTATGTGCCTACCCCCATGGCTGTATAAATCCGTGGGAATCGTGAGCTGAATCAGGGGTTGGACTTGATGATCTTGGAGGTCTTTTCCAACCCAATCTATTCTATGATTCTATGATGATTCTATGGATCCAGTGGTGCGACTGGCTGCACCATGGGGCCCCTGTGCTGATGCTTGGGAAGGGAACCTTGGTTTTCCTCTGCTGATCAGGATGCACTGCTGCAACTGGGCCTGTGGATCCATGCCCCAGACTTTCCTGAGGTGGTCTCAAAGTAAAATGACCATTCCCCAAATCCCCCTGATTTCTTCCATATCTTTCCACAGTGACATCTCTTAACTCTTCACTTATTTATCACAGAAGGGAAACCACCCATTTATATGGCAGTGAAAAATGAATGGTCAAATGGTGGGACGGAAGGAAGGAAGGAAGGGAGGGAAGAACTATAGCTACCTTTAATTTTGAATTCAATGAGATAATGCAGTTAAAAGCTGGGTAACTCTCCTTATGCTGAGTGCTCTGCTCATCCCATGCACTGCTTTTTCTCAGGGAAAGACCTTGTCTTTTGGTGTATAAACCATCATATTCTTGCATATAGGGCTGCAGTGTCCCTTCAAGCTGATCATGTTTTTATTTCACAGGCTTTTTCCCCGTGAAAAGGGGTGGTTGCCTGAGATGGTTTTATGAAAGTGTTCGGAGGTGGATGTTTCTTCCACCCTCTTTTTACCCAGCAAAATGCGAAACCGCAGATTGTTCAGGCTTCAACTTCTCATTGAAAAGTGTCTTTTTTATTCCCCCCCGGGAAGCTCTGAAAATTAAAACCAGCAAAAATACATTTCTTGTGAGGAGGAAATATTTCCTGGCTGCCTCTAAAACACTGTGGGGCTCTGTGCACGCTCGTGTCTGCAAACTACTCAGTGTGCATGTGCTGTGCTGTTGTGCTCTGTGGGCTTACATGGGGCTGGGTGCAGCCATAATATGGGGCAAAAGCCATAATATAAGGCTTTTCTCCTTATTTTTTAAGGACCTGGAGCATACACACTGCACTGATATTAAAGGAAGGGGAGAGGCAACAGCAACCTCTCAGCATCTCTGCCCTCCCTGGTAAACACGCTCTTGTGCACAGTTTACAGTGCATTTTTGGATTGTTTGAAAGGTGTGCAAAGGTTTGGTGACCACTGGTATGCCCTTTCTTATCCCCCATGCCTGCTCTAGAGGCTCTTGGCAGTGCAAACTCTTGTACCTGAAAATGTAGACTCAGAGAAAAGGCACCACTGCAGAGCAGCTCTGGGGAATCTGGCCGAGCAGCTGCTGCCTGCCAGAGCCCTGACCACTGGCCTTGCAGCAAAGATGTGGGAAATCTGTTGAGATCTGTCTTGGGAATGTATGTCTGGGTGAGGGGGAGATGCTCCCCACGTCAGGCTCAGCAGGGTGGGCGAGGGGCCAAGAGGCAGCTCAAGTCCTGCGTCACCGCGCAGGCGGCAAACCCGGCCGGCCTCGTCTCACGAGGAGCCAAATGTGTGTTGCTCCATCGCTCTCAGCTGGGGTCTGGCCCTGGGCGTATCTGGAGCATGAAGGCTGCCTCAGGATCCGGGGATGCTGGGAGGTGGTGGGGCACCTCCCCAGGGCCCAGCCCAGACAGTTCTGCTCCATCCTCAGCCTCTCTCCAGCTGGCTGGGGCGCTTGGCAGCTGTCATCGCCTCCTCTTGGGCTGAGCTCCCTCCTGGTGCATGGTTAGGAGCAGGGAAAGGGTTTTGGGCCAGGGGATTGGAAATGGGGCAGAATTGCATTAGCCTTGCCTATGCCAGGACTCAAAACTGCTTATGTTAGCCTAAAAACCAGTTCCCCCGTTCCCCTTCCCCCCCAAGCCTGGTCTGACCTTCAAGATCAGATGTCAGAAGGAACTGTAGGTTGAAAGGTGCAGATATATACTATTGGGCTTTTTGGCAGTGGGCTGCAAGGGCTTGCAGGCTATAGATGAACTGTCTTGTTATCAGTTTTATTAGACTTTAATGCCTGCAAGTCCTCACTGAGGAGCTGTATTCCCGAATACCGTGTAATTATCTTGGAGGTCTTCACGTGCCAACTTGATGCGACTGTTAAGAAATAGATCTGGTTTCATATCTGCATGCATCTTTGGGAAGATGCAAATAAGGAGGAATCATTTGCATACCAAAGTAGGCTCCAAGTGAGATTTATTCAGTATTATTATTATTGTTATTATTAACAGTGGCGTGCTTCTTCTAGTCTATGAAAGGCAGAGTAGGTAAAAATAAGAGATCGCTTCCAGCTCTTTGTTTCCTGCAAAGAGAAAGATTTGCGAAACCTCCCAGCCCGTGGTGCCACCATTTACTCAAGACACAGAGAGTGCTCTCCAGCCACGGGAAATGGTGCATTAAGGGATTCGGAAGCTGCCTGTGCTCATCTCGCATCTGTCAAACACACGGAGCCCTGGGGACGTCCCCACCAGGAGAGAGGTTGTCTGTCTGCAGCAACGCGGGGGCATATGGAGGAGTGTGTCGGCAGGCGTGTACAGCATGTGCCCTCAGGAGCTTATCGTGCCTCTGACAAGACCAAACCCTGTGGGAGCTGCGGGCTGTGGATGGAGAGGAGTCGGCGAGCACGGAGCACACGCGGTGGTGGGGGGAGGCTGATTTGGCGGCGCTGCTGCCCGCTCAACCAGATACTTCTGCTGTCTCTGTGGAAAACTCAGGGTTACCTGTGGACAGATGCTGTGAATAAACCCTCAACTGCACAGACTCAAACCCCTTTTGCATTCCCCCTCTCCCCCCGTCTCCTTTCTTTTGACCTCTTTGCATTTTTGAGCTTAGTTTCTTTGTTTACAGCCCTGTTCTGTCTCGTCTTCACGTCTTCAGGAGCAAATACTCTAAATACAGTGGTTGTCATGCAGTTTGCATATGTTTTCCATAACCAATATTTTTCCTCCAAATATGGGTTGCTGCAGTCATTTTACCTGGAATGACTGAGATTCGGTTCTCTCTTGACTTCAGAGGGTTTGTTGTAAAATGGCCAAGAGTACCCCCAAAGTGCATTTGGGAAGTTTGCCCACACAAAGGAGGCAGAACACTGAAAATGGCAGGTTTGGGGGGGGGCTGCTGCAAGAAGTATTGCTTCCAAATAAGACTATTCCAAATAGATATCTTCCTTCTGGGATTGTCCTGAAGCACCTGCTCTGAGTTTTCTGTCTGCCTGTTCATGGAGACTTCCATCCACACCCTGCTCTCCCTGGTGCATCTCGCCCACAGCTGAGTGAGCAAAGGGGCAGTGCTCGAGACAAGGCTCCTCTAGTGATGCCCAAGGGTCCTGCTTACAGCGATGTGTGTGTCCAGGGACAAGACACCTTGGTCAGAGCCCGTTTCCATGGATGGAGGTAATCAGTGCCATACACTTCTTTGCTGTCCTCATGCTTGAAGGAGCACTATGCCAAGAGGGGACTGGGAAACACTAAAGCAGCTTAACTTGTTTGAGGCATAAAAGTTTTCTTGGAAGATGCCCTAAGTCAGTACCTCAACCACGTCCCATCCTGGAAAGGATTCAGAAGGCAAAAATATGCTTAAGATTATCAGTCCAGTTTATTTCATCTTTCTGCGCAGCTTATTTTTTCAAACCCCCTCACTGCTGTCCTCCATCTGGCATTTTCCTCCCCACAACTGTCTGCCTGAGCATGGTGGGGTCAGCGCTGGGTTTCTCAGTAGTGTGATAGAACCCATTTCTATTCTACCTCTGCACAGTCTTTTCCTCTGTGTTTACAAAAAGAGATTGAGCTTCTCCCAGGAACACAGTGTCACACTGGGAAAACTCCTTGTTCCTCATGCTCTGAACTTTAGGTACCGATGGTGTTTCCGACTTCTGCACAACGAGCTGAAGAACAGTGTGTACCCATCTATTTTTGGATAACGAACCCACATGACCCACTCCGAGGACACAAGAGGGCGCTTCCACCTTACTTTTGGGGAGCGTTTCTTCTTTTGCAGGGTTTTCTCTCCTCTTCACCCAGTCAGCTGGGGAAGGTTGGGTGAAGGTCCTTGAAGCAGGGAACTCGTCTCTGTATGTGTTTGCAAAGCACTCAGCTAAAGGGAGCTTCATCCTTGAGGGGCTTCCAGAGCCTCCCACAGAGTAAATGAAATCATTATAAAATAGAGGATGTTCTAACTTCAGGATCTGGTAGATTTTTCAAAGGGTATCTCAGAAGACCTTGGCTCTGAGACAGGTCATTGGTTTCCATCATTCATTGTACAAAACAAAGACATGTCCAAGGGGCATTGCTGGGATCTTCTCTGGCTGTAACAGAATTGATGAATTCAGGGGAAATTTTATTTAAAAGCAGGAGGTGGGAGCCTGTGAAGGCAGAGGGAATGGATTCTGTACTCGCTGCCCCAGCGGCTGCAGCAGCAGAGGGGGTGCAGTGAACACATCAAACACATGGTGTTCCCACCACCAAGAAGGAGGCAGAACACATAAGAAAGTTGCCAGAGGTTGAGGAACCATGCTGTCTGTGCCCATCTAACACAGGTAATCTCCTCCCCAGTGTCATTTTCCCAAGAAGGTTGTTCTCTGCTGATGATTGTATCCCAGCCATGCTCTGCAGATGGAGAACAGAGAACCCCTGACCTGCAGTGAAAAGGCACATCATGGCACTGGCAGTAAAGGTGCTTTTAAATAATTGCTGTATCCAAGTGCTCCATATCTGGTGTCTGACCAATGGCCTGGATGTCCAAGCTGTACAGCAGTGATAATATCTTGGAATCTCACTCTCAGGACCTGGATGTAGTCTCCTGTGTTGGAGCCTGCCTTCCTTCCTCCATCCCCCCTTCAAGGGATGCTCTAAGGCTGTTGACAGTCAGGCTTTTCCCAGAGGAGCACAGAGTTAAGGGGCATCCAGGCAACGGGAATGTCTCTCATTGCAGCTATAAGATCAGAAAGTGCTGCAGCTACACTTAATTACCTGCTCACAAATGGAGTCTAATTAGCCAGCACCCAACTTTTCCTGTGCATCCTCGTCCTGTCACCTCTGCTTCAACACAGAGGTTTCAAAGAAGTTTTCCCTCCATGTGTTTGGACAGGGATGTTTTTGCTGCAGACCTGGCAGAAAGGGACAGAATGTTTGTAACAGGAGCAGGGCTGACCCAGAGCATGCTGCCAGCCACGTCTCCTCATACAGCTTGCAGGAGAAAATCAAAACACTGGGGTATTTTTCATCACAACAGTATGGCTTTGGGTTTTCCTGAGGCTGCATAGACTCCAGGATGTAGAGATGGTGGGCTTTTCTTCTTTGAGAGTGCTGGGGGACATTGCATGGGTTACTGCCCAGTGTTATTTTTTTTTTTTTTTTTAATACTATTGCATCAAGATACTTTTAAGATGCCTGGCTTTCAAAAGGTGCTCTATGGGAGGAAAGGTCTTTGCTGAAAATCAGACCATTTTCTGATGTGTAAAGCCGTGTTCTGGAACAGGATGTTCCCCAAACACTACTTACATGTTAAAGGTTTTTTTTTTTAAGTGTTCTAGTTTTAAAAGAAAGCAACAAAGGCCATTAGGGGAAAATGAAGATAAAATTTCTTGGCACCTTTGAAAATCAGAGTGCTTCTGTTTAGTTTCTCAAATATGGAGCTTGACACAGGAGGCCTGATTTCCAGAGCATCTATTGCTCCTTGGGGCTGGAGGTGGTGAGGGGGCTTATGAGCAATTCCAGGTTCTGAAACTCTGTGTCCTTTTCAGCCAGCTACAAGTGACTTAAACAGAACATTCTTCTCCACTGTCTCATCCCAGGTCGAATCCAAATGTTCATCAGAAGAAAGAAATTTGGGGCAATCCAGATGAGGTTGTGTCTGTCTCCTCCTGTCCATGCCTCAGCGCCAGACAAGCCCTGGCAACCTCTGATCCCAGTCTTGTCCTTGGGCCTGGAACATCCTCTGATAGGACTGGACATGGAAGGCAGGAAGGAAACCCAGGGTGTCTTTGAGCCCATCTTGCTGCCCTGGTTGCCTAATGACCTCCCCTCTGAACCATCATCATGGGGAATTTTGGCTGGAGAGCCCCGGTTAAGGTAGTAGGAGGGGAGGAAGGGGCATCTTGTATCCTGGAAAGACCCTTTTGCAAGACCAGCAGGTCACAGCCAAACATACTTTTGTCATCAGCACACACCCTGGCACTGTTCTGGCCTGGGACAGTGTGACTCCAGGCAGTCCTTGAGCCTGGTTTGGAAGCGGCCACACTGCTCTGGGTTTCACTACAGGGATGTGATACATGCTGTGACTTCAGCACTACAGGCTGAATATTCACTAGCCCAGATAACTCTCAGAGTAGTGGATTACACTTTAAAACATGCTTGGTTCTCTTTAATGTACATACAAGGGTCTTGCAGAAACTAAATCTGTTTGATAAATAGTTGATCCTTTCTGAAAGAAAGTTGGACATCTAGGTGTGGTGTTAAGAAATCAGTGGGGTTAAGAGCTTTATCATTAATTGGGCAAACACTGCCTGGGCAACATCTCAGATGTGTCTTGTGCATGAGGTGGCACAGGTACTGGTATTAAATACTCCACAATTCTCTATCAGCAGAGAAGTGTGGCTGAATTTCCCTTTTTACATCCCTAATGCTACCTGTTTGAAGAATCTCCCCAATGGTCATGTCTTTTTTTTCCCTGAAGATCCTGTTGGAAACCTCCTTCTTCCTTCTAAACCTCCACAGTTTCAAACCTTGACCTCAATATTAGACAAGATGTTGGAGGATTTCATTAGGGGAAACCTGCACCTATTTGTTTGAGCAAGCAGGACCAGTTTCCTTCTGGGTCCTTTGGGGATCAACGTGCCCCATTCTGGTTACTCCTCCAGGACTTGGCCCTGCAGTGTTTTCTTACTGTTGTTTTCACATTTGCAAGTCTCCTTTTCCCACTGGGGCTCCAGGCTTGCACGGGAAAACATCCCAGATCAGATACCATAAACCCACGAGCAGCGTTGCTTAATGTGATCCATTTTGCAATGTTTCCACCCGTATCTGTTTATCCCCCTTGCCTGCCTTTTCACAGCAGGGTGGAGGCATTTTGCTCCACAGCTCTTGGCGGTTCCGACCTCTGCATTCACGAGGACACGCTGCCAGGCTCAGCTGAGCACAGATGTGAGAATGTCTTGCAGATATTCTCCACTTTTTCTTGGCCATATAAGGGAACGTTGTCCTTCCTAATGCTGGGGAATGGGGGTAGCATGAGTAACTTTGAGGATTAAGAGTGAAATCTGGAGTCTTTCCCCTCTCCTGCTCACGGGCTTGTGGG
>NW_020956518.1:69009-73199 GCF_003031625.1 Empidonax traillii
GGGGGGGGGCTGCAAGAAGTCTTGCTTCCAAATAAGACTATTCCAAATAGATATCTTCCTTCTGGGATTGTCCTGAAGCACCTGCTCTGAGTTTTCTGTCTGCCTGTGCATGGAGACTTCCATCCACACCCTGCTCTCCCTGGTGCATCTCGCCCACAGCTGAGTGAGCAAAGGGGCAGTGCTCGAGACAAGGCTCCTCTAGTGATGCCCAAGGGTCCTGCTTACAGCGATGTGTGTGTCCAGGGACAAGACACCTTGGTCAGAGCCCGTTTCCATGGATGGAGGCAATCAGTGCCATACACTTCTTTGCTGTCCTCATACTTGAAGGAGCACTATGCCAAGAGGGGACTGGGAAACACTAAAGCAGCTTAACTTGTTTGAGGCATAAAAGTTTTCTTGGAAGATGCCCTAAGTCAGTATCTCAATCACGTTCCATCCTGGAAAGGATTCAGAAGGCAAAAATATGCTTAAGATTATCAGTCCAGTTTATTTCATCTTTCTGAGCAGCTTATTTTTTCAAACCCCCTCAATGCTGTCCTCCATCTGGCATTTTCCTCCCCACAACTCTCTGCCTGAGCATGGTGGGGTCAGCGCTGGGTTTCTCAGTAGTGTGATACAACCCATTTCTATTCTACCTCTGCACAGTCTTTTCCTCTGTGTTTACAATAAGAGATTGAGCTTCTCCCAGGAACACAGTGTCACACTGGGAAAACTCCTTGTTCCTCATGCTCTGAACTTTAGGTACTGCTGGTGTTTCCGACTTCTGCACAACGAGCTGAAGAACAGTGTGTACCCATCTATTTTTGGATAACGAACCCACATGACCCACTCTGAGGACACAAGAGGGCGCTTCCACCTTACTTTTGGGGAGCGTTTCTTCTTTTGCAGGGTTTTCTCTCCTCTTCACCCAGTCAGCTGGGGAAGGTTGGGTGAAGGTCCTTGAAGCAGAGAACTCATCTCTGTATGTGTTTGCAAAGCACTCAGCTAAAGAGAGCTTCATCCTTGAGGGGCTTCCAGAGCCTCCCACAGAGTAAATGAAATCATTATAAAATAGAGGATGTTCTAACTTCAGGATCTGGTAGATTTTTCAAAGGGTATCTCAGAAGACCTTGGCTCTGAGACAGGTCACTGGTTTCCATCATTCATTGTACAAAACAAAGACATGTCCAAGGGGCATTGCTGGGATCTTCTCTGGCTGTAACAGAATTGATGAATTCAGGGGAAATTTCATTTAAAAGCAGGAGGTGGGAGCCTGTGAAGGCAGAGGGAATGGATTCTGTACTCGCTGCCCCAGTGGCTGCAGCAGCAGAGGGGGTGCAGTGAACACATCAAACACGTGGTGTTCCCACCACCAAGAAGGAGGCAGAACACATAAGAAAGTTGCCAGAGGTTGAGGAACCATGCTGTCTGTGCCCATCTAACACAGGTAATCTCCTCCCCAGTGTCATTTTCCCAAGAAGGTTGTTCTCTGCTGATGGTTGTATCCCAGCCATGCTCTGCAGATGGAGAACAGAGAACCCCTGACCTCCAGGCTGACCTGCAGTGAACAGGCACATCATGGCACTGTCAGTAAAAGGTGCTTTTAATTAATTGCTGTATCCAAATGCTCCATATCTGGTGTCTGACCAATGGCCTGGATGTCCAAGCTGTACAGCAGTGATAATATCTTGGAATCTCACTCTCAGGACCTGGATGTAGTCTCCTGTGTTGGAGCCTGCCTTCCTTCCTCCATCCCCCCTTCAAGGGATGCTCTAAGGCTGTTGACAGTCGGGCTTTTCCCAGAGGAGCACAGAGTTAAGGGAAATCCATGCAATGGGAACGTCTCTCATTGCAGCTATAAGATCAGAAAGTGCTGCAGCTACACTTAATTACCTGCTCACAAATGGAGTCTAATTAGCCAGCACCCCACTTTTCCTGTGCATCCTCGTCCTGTCACCTCTGCTTCAACACAGAGGTTTCAAAGAAGTTTTCCCTCCATGTGTTTGGACAGGGATGTTTTTGCTGCAGACCTGGCAGAAAGGGACAGAATGTTTGTAACAGGAGCAGGGCTGACCCAGAGCATGCTGCCAGCCACGTCTCCTCATACAGCTTGCAGGAGAAAATCAAAACACTGGGGTATTTTTCATCACAACAGTACGGCTTTGGGTTTTCCTGAGGCTGCATAGACTCCAGGATTTAGAGATGGTGGGCTTTTCTTCTTTCAGAGTGCTGGGGGACATTGCATGGGTTACTGCCCAGTGTTATTTTTTTTTTTTAATACTATTGCATCAAGATACTTTTAAGATGCCTGGCTTTCAAAAGGTGCTCTATGGGAGGAAAGGTCTTTGCTGAAAATCAGACCATTTTCTGATGTGTAAAGCTGTGTTCTGGAACAGGATGTTCCCCAAACACTACTTACATGTTAAAGGGTTTTTTTTTAAGTGTTCTAGTTTTAAAAGAAAGCAACAAAGGCCATTAGGGGAAAATGAAGATAAAAGTTCTTGGCACCTTTGAAAATCAGAGTGCTTCTGTTTAGTTTCTCAAATATGGAGCTTGACACAGGAGGCCTGATTTCCAGAGCATCCATAGCTCCTTAGGGCTGGAGGTGGTGAGGGGGCTTATGAGCAATTCCAAGTTCTGAAACTGTGTCCCTTTCAGCCAGCTACAAGTGACTTAAACAGAACATTCTTCTCCACTGTCTCATCTCAGGTTGAATCCAAATGTTCATCAGAAGAAAGAAATTTGGGGCACTCCAGATGAGGTTGTGTCTGTCTCCTCCTGTCCATGCCTCAGTGCCAGACAAGCCCTGGCAACCTCTGACCCCAGCCTTGTCCTTGGGCCTGGAACATCCTCTGATAGGACTGGACATGGAAGGCAGGAAGGAAACCCAGGGTGTCTTTGAGCCCATCTTGCTGCCCTGGTTGCCAAATGACCTCCCCTCTGAACCATCATCATGGGGAATTTTGGCTGGAGAGCCCCGGCCAAGGTAGTAGGAGGGGAGGAAGGGGCATCTTGTATCCTGGAAAGACCCTTTTGCAAGACCAGCAGGTCACAGCCAAACATACTTTTGTCATCAGCACACACCCTGGCACTGTTCTGGCCTGGGACAGTGTGACCCTAGGCAGTCCTTGAGCCTGGTTTGGAAGCGGCCACACTGCTCTGGGTTTCACTATAGGGATGTGATACATGCTGTGACTTCAGCACTACAGGCTGAATATTCACTAGCCCAGATAACTCTCAGAGTAGTGGATTACACTTTAAAACATGCTTGGTTCTCTTTAATGTGCATACAAGGGTCTTGCAGAAACTAAATCTGTTTGATAAATAGCTGATCCTTTCTGAAAGAAAGTTGGACATCTAGGTGTGGTGTTAAGAAATCAGTGGGGTTAAGAGCTTTATCATTAATTGGGCAAACACTGCCTGGGCAACATCTCAGATGTGTCTTGTGCATGAGGTGGCACAGGTACTGGTATTAAATACTCCACAATTCTCTATCAGCAGAGAAGTGTGGCTGAATTTCCCTTTTTACATCCCTAATGCTACCTGTTTGAAGAATCTCCCCAATGGTCATGTCTTTTTTTTCCCTGAAGATCCTGTTGGAAACCTCCTTCTTCCTTCTAAACCTCCACAGTTTCAAACCTTGACCTCAATATCAGAAAAGATGTTGGAGGATTTCATTAGGGGAAACCTGCACCTATTTGTTTGAGCAAGCAGGACCAGTTTCCTTCTGGGTCCTTTGGGGATCAACGTGCCCCATTCTGGTTACTCCTCCAGGACTTGGCCCTGCAGTGTTTTCTTACTGTTGTTTTCACATTTGCAAGTCTCCTTTTCCCACTGGGGCTCCAGGCTTGCACGGGAAAACATCCCAGATCAGATACCATAAACCCACGAGCAGCGTTGCTTAATGTGATCCATTTTGCAATGTTTCCACCCGTATCTGTTTATCCCCCTTGCCTGCCTTTTCACAGCAGGGTGGAGGCATTTTGCTCCACAGCTCTTGGCGGTTCCGACCTCTGCATTCGCGAGGACACGCTGCCAGGCTCAGCTGAGCACAGATGTGAGAATGTCTTGCAGATATTCTCCACTTTTTCTTGGCCATATAAGGGAACGTTGTCCTTCCTAATGCTGGGGAATGGGGGTAGCATGAGTAACTTTGAGGATTAAGAGTGAAATCTGGAGTCTTTCCCCTCTCCTGCTCACGGGCTTGTGGG